>NC_137022.1:25244414-25269414 GCF_032717465.1 Coenobita brevimanus | reverse complement strand
CAATAGAGTGGTGAAAAAGGTATACCTGAGCAAATTTGAAGGAGGGAGGAGATGAGGTAGGCCAAGAAGGTGGAGGGATATGGTGAATGAGTGTGTGAGAAGAGAGGTATGGAAGTCGATGGCGCTAGGGGACTGGCAAGAAATTCAGCTGGCTGCATGAATGTTGTGAGAAGAAATGCATGATCAGGGATTTGGTACCTCTTTTTAATGTGACAGCGTCCAGACTGACTATCAGATACATTTATGTGAAGCTACAGAATGTGGTGTATCAGATAGAGCCAGGATTCTGGGGGCTTGAATGATGAGTGAATGGAAGTGTGGCCCATCAGACTGGGCAAACTTGGGCTGTCTGGACACTGTTCCTCCTTACCCTGCCCTAGGTGGGAAAGGAGGTCCGGGTGATGATGATGATAATGATGATAAACTGTATACTCCTATAAAATATAAATAAATAAATGCATGAGGCCTTTCCTACTTATATACCGTATATATCATCATCATCATCCGGACCTCCTTTCCCACCCTTGGGCAGAGTAAGGAGTAGCATTGTCCAGACAGCCAAAGTTTGCCCAATTCAATGGGCCACGCTTCCATCCACTCATCATTTAAGCCTACGAAATCCTAGCTCCACCAGATTGGCCAAAAAAAAATTCACCAAGTCCAGTAGCTTCACATATACCTATCTGATAGAGCCAATCCAAACGCTGTCACATGTAAAAGGGGTGCCAAATACCTTGTTATGTGCTTCTCCAGACAAAATCCATCCAGCAAACTCAGTCTCTTGTCAGTCCCTTAGCCTCACCAACTTCCATACTTCACTTCCTCACACTCATCCATCATATCCCTCCACCTTCTTCTCGGCCAACTTCGCTTCCTCCCTCTTTCAAATTCGCTCAGATACAGTATTGTATACCTTTTCCACCACTCTATTGTCATTCATTCTCTCCACATGACCATACCATCTCAGTGCACTCTCTTCAATTTTGGTGTCCACAGACTCCCTCACTCCACATCTTTCATGAATCACATTGTTCTGTATCCTATCCACTCTCTGTAACCCACACACATTCCTCAACAGTCCCATCTCCACTGCTCTCACTCATGACTTCATTTTTGTGCCACACCACAGTTTCACATCCATATGTTAAAAGCTGGCACTAACACTCCTTCATGTAAGCTTCATGCAGATGCAACACTCAAGCTTCTGTTCCTTATCAAGGCCTTCATTGCACCAGCCACTTTCCTTCCCTGTGGCACTCTACTCTCCACTTCGTTTGCACATTTTCCTCTCTTTTCTATCACTGTACCCAGGTATTTGAACTCTCTCACCACTTCCAGTTTATCTCCATTCACTGTAACATCACACTGGCAGTCACCTTCTCTCTCAACAACCATCACTTTCCTCTTTTCTACATTTACTTTCAAGGAACAATGTTCACAGACATGTACAAAACCCTGCACTAGTCAACCAAGCTCTTGTCTGGTATTTGCACATAGCACTCCATCATCAGCATACATAAAATTTGAGATAATCCATCCATCACCATTCATTACCAACGCCACCCCTCTCTCCATTACTCGTGATTTTACTTCCCTCATCACCCCATCCATATACATATATATTTATTGAACCACCATGGGGACATCATACACCTTGTCGCATGCCCACATTGAACGTGAATCATTCACTTAGATCCCCATTTACCCTTACCCACGCCTCATTACCATCACAAAAACTCTCGACGGCACCTAGCAGCTCACCACCTACACCATACATGTGCAAAACCTTCCACAAACCTTCTCTGTCTACTTTGTCATATGATTTTTCCAGATCCATAAATGCCATAAACACCTTACAGTCCTTCTCACATGCCTTCTCCACTATCTGTCTCACTGCAAATATCTGATCCATACATCCCTTGCCACTCTTTAAAGCCATCTTGTTCATCACCCACTAGGACTTCTGACATCTGTCTTACTTTATAAAATTCTTCCATATACTGTACCTTCCCTACAACACTCAACAGACTTATGCCACGATAATTCTTGCACTCATTTCGTTCATCTTTATTTTTGTACAGGGTTAAAATCACTGTCTTTTTCCACTCTACAGGCAAAGTTTCACTCATCCATGCATTCTTACACATCTCCAACAAGCACTTCATTCTGCTCTCTCCACTAAACTCAATCATCTCTGCATAAATCTCATTAATCCCAGCTGCTTTCCCATTTTTCAGCCACTTCACAGCATTCTTCACCTCTGTGAGTGTCACATATCCTGGTACTGCGTTCCTTCTCTGAACACCCCCAAAACCAATCATGTTAACAGTTGCTCTGCTCTCTCCATTCCCATTCATCAGGCTTTCAAAATATTCTTTCCATATGGTCCTTACTTTATCCCCATGGGTTACTAATCTAGCACTTACATCCTTCACACTTTCACATTTCTTTCCACTGTCACTTCTACATTTCTGCACCTATTTCCAGAATAACTTCCTATTTTCAGATCAATTTGCATTCATTTTTCTTCCTAGATCATCATTTACTTCCTCCTTTTTCCTCTTCACTAGTCTCTTTACATGCTTTTTGCTTTCAATATACTCATTTTTTTTTTTCAACTGAACCCCTGTTCTGTGTTCACTCTAGCCACTTCTTTCTCTTTTCCTCAAGGGCTCTCTAAATCTATTCATCCCAACATGCCATACCTTTCTTCTTTGTTGTTACTCTTGCCTCACCACACGCTGATTTAGCATTCCTAACAAGGAAATCCCTATATACATTCCACAAACTGTCCAGATCCATTTCATTCCAATTCACTAATTTCAACTCATTCCCTACTCTGGCCCTGTATTCATCTGCCATTTCTTTGATCCTCAGCTTCCTGACTTTCAGTCTCTCTCCCTGACAGCTCCTCTCTCTTGGTCCACCTCACTCCTCTCAGCTTGACCTTGCATTCCACAATCATATGATCTGACAAACCTCCATGTTGTCCTCTTACTGACCTCGTTATCAGCAACACTACCCAGCATTGACTTCTCTACAAGCATGTAATCAATCAGGCTCCTTTCAACATGAACTCCATTCCCTCTATACCATGTATATTTACGTACATTTTTGTTTAACATAAGAATTACACATGCACAGCCTCCGTTCCTGACACAGGTCCTTCAGTCGGTTCCCATTACCATTCTCTCCTGGTACTCCATTATTAAGCATTATATCATTCACGGGACCAATCCCTACTCTCCCATTCATGTCGTCCATTACAATCATTTACAACTCCTGGGCATTTCTCCCACTGCTTCATCCAGCTCATCCCAAAACCTGCCTTTCTCTGTCTCGTTACTGTCATCACATGGTGCATAGCCTACAATCACTACCACTTTCACCTTCGCAAGCTTTAACCTGACATACATACATCTCCAGCTGACACATTTGTAATCTCTCATTCCATTCTGCCACACTTCATTCATCAACAAAGCAACTCCTTCCTTGCATCTTCTTTGCCCATTCATGCCCGATCTTACACACTTTACACCCTCCCACTCCTCCACGTCTCACCCTTTCATCTTTGTTTCACACAATGCCATCATTGCATGTCTTGAAATCTTGAACATATTCACCCCTTCCGCCCTCTTTCTCTCTTCATTCACACCTCTCACGTTCCACATGGCCATGTGTATCTGCCCAGTTGGTTGGGGCCCTGAGCAGATATTGGGTCCTCTGAGGCTCTCAAACACATTTGCCATAACTGATTTATTTTATATATATATATATATATATATATATATATATATAAAACTAGAAGGAATAAACTAAGGGCATCACCTGCATTCATGGAGCTAATCATCATAATCAACCTCCTAATTCTATTTCCTAAAATACAGTAAATAGGAAGGCTAATATCCCAAAAAGTACAAGAAGGAAATAATGGAATTAGAACTATTTACAGTGTGCCCACTGAAATGGGGCATATGGTAAGAGGCGGAGCTGGCTCCCAAAACAATCCATCCCAAGTTAACCTAAACTAGCCAATATGACCTTAAATTAGGTTACAAGATGTTTGGTTTGGATATGTTATATTAAGTAAAGTTAGGTTATACCAAGTTTGGTTTGGCTATGTTAGATTACAGTAAGTAGAGCTAGGTTATATTAAGTTACACTATGTTAAATAAGGGAGGACTAGGCCATAATAACAAGGTCAAATTAACTGAGAACAGACTGGTTTGGGTGCCAGATTGACCTCGAAGCGAGACATACCGGGAAACATTAATGTACTGACCATTCAAGTCTCCAAAATCTTCAAAATTCTTGGCTCCTCTCTGACAAAATTTTCAAATATTTCTTTTTACACAACTGGAAATTTATATATGATTTACTGTTAGCCTAAGACAAATAGGTGGAACTCACCCCCTGCTGCTCTCACTCCACTAAAGACTTATTGCCTATTGCAACAAGAGCTGAGTGCAAAGCTGGTAGGTAAGATAGTTGGGATTCCTAATGGTCTGCTGACTCCTGAAAAAGGACAGAAGAATATCACGACCATGAACATCCCTTTATCTTGAGTTGATACCCTACTAAATTTCTTTATCCATCCATCCATCCATCCATCCATCATCCAATCCTACACTGCCCCATGAGGAGTGTAAGAGCCCAGAGCTAGGCCTTAAAAAGTAAATAAAAGATTGCAAGTGCTGTATATAAAACAATGAAGTAGATTTAAATACAGTGCAGTGACATCTATTCACATAGGCTAGCTAATGCAGTCTTATCATAATGAAATATTACAGGGAAATACATGTACCACACTGGTAAATATGGCATACTCTGTTCTTTATATCTACCAAGCAGTGCCGAGACAAATTTAATGTAATTCCTTTCTCTAAGACAACTTTATCCAGTTGTGAAACACAAAACACCATATTCATACAAACCATAAAATTTGCCAATTAGCATTTAAATACCATACTGATACTCTGACAAGACTGGCTTACTCCTTACAGAATGACTTAGGAGCCAGGATATGATTCTGGCTACCAATAATTTCATTCCAGTAGAGAAAGCCACAAGGATTTTGAAGCAAAAACATTTATCTTCTCTGACCATCACATGTAACTACTGAATAATCATTACAAACTTTTTGACTGTGCAAGTTGTGTATTCAGCTGCAAGTATTCCTCATGTACATACTGTAAACTACAACTACTGTAATAAGACAGTCAACCTCTCTTAAACTGACACACATCTCCTCATGGAAAAGAAATGGAAAATTCTAATGGCAGTACCGATACATTCATGAATTTAGTTTTCACATAATGCCATGTATCTGTCTCCACATCTACCAACATCAACATCTGTAACATGGTGGGTCTCTTCCCCGCCAGGACTACCGTATGGAGGAGGCATTACTCTGGCATTCAAGGACAGAGCAAATAACGCTTTCTTTGAGTCTGTGAATGAGTGGTGAAGCTGTAAAATGTCAGCTCTGAGACATAGGACTGTAATCTTGGAGGGTCTGTGTTGTGAAATCTGTGGACAAGATGGCTGTCCCCACCAGATGTGTAAACAAAGACAGGCAAGGTAATGCGACAAACGTCAGTGACGTATATCCCTGCACTGTCTGCCAGAATCACTGCAAATCTGGTATCAAATGTAGTAATTGCTAAATGTGGAGCCATTACACAAGCACACTATTGCCTGATTACTTCACTATAATCCTGACAATAACAAACAGGAAGTTCACAAGCTTGTCTTGCACTAAGCAAACCCATGCAAACTAAAATGATTTGTTTGAAGAGCTTGTAGAATGTAAGGCAGCTAAGAAGGAAGAACAAAAGAAGCAAGAGGAGGGCTCAGAAGAAACTACACCTGGGACTACTGAAAGCCAAGAGCCTGGGGTAACAACAAAGAGTCTGACAGCCTTTGCAGTAGACCAGAAGATGCACACCTCAGCCTTCTAGCAGCCACACAAAATATGGTAAAAAATATAAGCAACATTACCTCACCGGTGGCAGAAACCCAGACAGACAACCAGGCAAGCCAAGTAGTTACCCCTCCATCAATGCATGAAGGGAATCCACATGTTTGTCACTACTACAGGAGGGGCATTTTGCAAATTTGGGGTTCGTGGCAAAGGTTGTAAGTTTAGTCATCCCAAACCATGCCAAAGACTGATAAACCATGGCTCAAGAGGAAAATGAGGCTGCACAATGGGAAGAGAATGCCCTAACTATTACCCAATCCTTTGCCAAAATTCAGTGCAGAGACAGATATGCCTTAATAAAGACTGCATTTACACACATTAGTGGAACCACAGGGAAGCAGTGGTAACGGGAATAAGAAGAGCCCCCAGACAACTTGCTGCTCCAGCAGGCCCCCCAAAGACCACTACACCTTGCACCCACAACTCTAAAGCATTTGGAGCAAACTACCACAGAGACTGGCCACAGCAATTTTTTAGAGATAATCATGGAAATCAAACACACACTAGCCAAATTAAGCAAAGTAGTCAATGCTCAGGGCCTTCTGATTCAAAATCAAATGGAGAAACAAGTAAATCAGCCACAACTGCAAGCCCCAATGTTGCCTTAAATGATCCCCTGGCTCAGTACAGAAAAGGGCCACTAGAATGTTTCCTTAAGAACATCCAAGGCCTGTACCCAAAATCAAACAGAAACAAAGTCCTTCATCGCCCTTACAGAATCCCACCTGTTTGAGGACATCAACGACACTGAAATTCAGCTACAAAATTACACAGTGTTTAGAGTGGACAGAAAAAATAGGTCTCATGGGGGCATCACAACATACGTTAGAAAAGGCATCACAACATACGTTAGAAACGATCTGGCATCAAATACCCAGACCTTACTATCTTGCTTAAATGATGAAGCAGAACTAATATTACACACTAAAAAACTAGCAATGACTGTGGTGAACATATACAGTCCCCAACACTGCAGCAAACAAAACTTTAGTGAGGTCCTCAAAAAACTGAAACTCACCACTGAAGTCCTACCTCCTCTCTTAAATGACCTGCACTGGCTCAATCCAATCGGTGCGCCTTAACTGCCCACCAAACCACCAGGCACTAACCTGGTTATAAGGTTACCACCCAGCACAGTAAATGATTTCCTAGTGTACAAGAAACCATTTGGCTTGTCACTCAGTGTACAGTCACTCACAGACAGAAGGAAGAGGAAAGAAAGAAGGAAGGAAAGACAGAAGAAGAAGAATGGAAAAGAGGAGGAAGAGAGGAAACGGCAGGCACCCAAGAACAGCACTACATCGAGTGAGTGGATGGTGAGCACCCCCACCACCCACTTTCTGCTTAGTTTATAATGTAAATTTCACATCAGTACACATTTTGTTTATGTTTGTGATACCTGCAATTACTGTTACCGTAATAAGAGTTGACTATACTGTACAATCATATTTCAGTAAAAAAAAGCACAAGTAACGTTTCTCACTTTTTCGGAAAAGTGTCTCATGGTCACATATTCCTTAGCAGCACAAGAGTCATTTGCAATAACCAAATTTGCTGGGTAGGGTTATGATTCTTACCTATTGACATATTACTGATATGAAGCACTCCTTGATTAAACCAGTCAAATCACAGACTTGGTGAAATTACTTATGTCAACTACAAGAGGGGATAGCATCACAGTAATGTTCCTCAAGCAACTTTTGAAAATCTATATAACATGCAAATTAGAACATTTAAAGAATCCGACAATGGTATGACGTAGGGTGAAGTGTTGGGTATATTGCTTGCTAAACCAATTTGTTTATAGGACACAATTTAGCAGATACAATTGAGAGTAATTCAATCACTTGTCTCCGAATGTAACATTCCTCACGATGGAATGATGACCCACAAGAAGAATTGCTGCGTGGGCCCTTAAAACCTTCTATTCCCAGGAGGAAAGTGCATACTGATTCTGTGGAGTACACTTGTCCAACCTGTCCTGGACTACTGCAGTCTACTATGGTCCCCCCATAGTATTATGGACATACAGGCCCTTGAGTCTGTGCAGAAAGCATAGGCCTACACCAGGCAAATGAAGGGCATGAAACGACTCTCCTACTGGGAGAGACTAAAAAAATGGGGCTATACTCTCAGCAGCAACATAAAGAAAGATACACTACCGTCTACACATGGAAGGTCCTTGAAAAACTGGTACGGTACCCAACCCTTCCAACATCAGTGAGGTGGAACCACATTTTAATCAGAGGGATGGTTGCAATTGTGTAAGAAAAATCCCACCATCACAAGCACCGCTGAGGATCAAGATGCTCCTCTCATCCAGTCTGCCCTACATTGGTCCCAGAATCTTCAACTGTCTGCCACGAAAAATTCGGGACCTCACTATCTTCTCTGTAAAATACTTCAACACCCACCTAGATGAATTCTTGAGGACGATACCTAATGAACCACCAGCACCATGATACGCGTCACCCTGCAGAGCAACTACAAATTCACCACCAGACCAAGTGGATCTGCAACACAGGGACGCTGGGTTCGGAGGGAGTGTCGGAACACCATTGCTCTGAGGAATCTCCTCACAACACCTACAAGATTCCTCATAAAACTGCTTTCAAAACTCAACTCTACTTCCATCAGAATATTTGTGCTGGATTTCATTTAAGTCCAAGACAGACAGTCATTTTTACCTCAATACACAGAAAGGTTGGTTTAGGATTAATATAGTATTACAGATATTGATCAGTGAGGAAAATCTATTTGATAAGTTTTATCTTTCGATGAGTTACTCCACTATCAGTTAAAAATACAGAAATCCATGAATGTACAACCCTAAAAATTTACTAGAGGGATTGCCTGCCTTACAAAGTAGCTGCACATCGGTTGCACTATTGGTAGAGCACTCGAGTTGGAGTGCACTCTGGTCTACATGCCATGGTTCAATTCCGTGAGATAGCCAGTTTTTCTTCATGCAGGCGCTACTGGGGCCATAGGTTAGTCTTCTACCCTTGAATGCTCTAAACTAACAGCAGCCTAGCCTCAGGCCCCTAAGCTCGGAAGCTAACATAATAAAACTTGAGTTATTTTGTAACACTTGCTATAGGAAATGGTTAATATAAAATGGGAGTTAAACAGCAAACTGATAGCTGCTTTCCTGAAATGCAATCGCTTACAAAAACAGCAACATGGTTATGTTTATTCTACAATAGTATAAAACTATTACATGACATCAGTGAGTAAACACTACTCTCCTCTTCCAACAGTTAACTCTTGAGAATTAAGGCAAAGGTTGAAGGTCAAGGAAATTACAGAGTAACAACATGAAAGTATTAATACACAGCACAAAAGAGCCATCCATACCCATCCCAACAAACCTAAAGTAACTATATCAAAGAACAGTGTCATCACTAAAGTCACTATGTAAAAACAAATGAAGGCTGCAATCATTAATAACTGTGGATTATGAATGCTGTCAATGTGCACCCCAACATACCCTTTTCGAGTCAAAACTTAATACGGTATACAGTATTGTACTCATCAGCCAACGTTTGTATTAACATGCACATTCTCAGCCCCCATGACTCATGGAATGTTAATGTAAAATATACGAAATTAAAATAGTTTGACACACATCACCATTTATCAACTGGAAGAGTTATTTATACCAATTGGAGGTGACTTTGGAAATGCAAAACAATAAGTTAACTGGTGCAGAGTAGGCCTATGGTGCCTTTCCAATTGTAATGATAATCTGATAAAACAATCATGAATTTACTTCATCTGAGGCATGCCCAGTTACCAATACTCATATCTGATGTAAGAGTACAACTTAGTAAGCTAGTAACTGACCCTGCAGTACCCATTTATGGGCAAATTATTTACTCCACTGACCAGTAATTAAGACAAGACTTGACACTCACCTCGAGTGCTTCTGCCACTTCTTAGACACCACATGAACTAATATTAATGTAAATCCCAACTACTTGGCTTTAAAATATGTAAATCCAATGCAAATCCAAAAGGTTAGAACGAAGTCTTTATAAAAATATGTCGGGGTGGAAATGGCTGGCCTCTCACCAGAATCTGATGGCTGACCTGGTTATAATTAAGCCTTTCCCCAACACACAGACATTATCAACACTTCCCCTCATACACCCAATTGAAACTGATATTGCACTGAACCCTCTGGGCAAACCAACAACACCTACATAATCCCTGTTTTTAAGAACTTGGTTAAAATACTGACACGAAAAATTCAATAACAAGCACCTCGCAGCTGATTGATATTTACGAGAGAAATGGAAGTTATTTTCAACTTCTCTTTACCACAACTTTCTCCAAAATGTATTTTTTGGTCGCAGATTCCTGCGCATTCAATTACTTAATCACTAGGCGCTTCTTAAAACCTGAACGGTACGAAGAAGAGGCAAAATAATATGGGCGATATTCTCCAATACTCAACCTGGGTGTAGAGGTGCAAGGGGTGACTGTAATATGTAAACACTCGTGACGTGTATGAGATTGACTTGTACCTTTCGCTGATGCAATAAACTGTAGCCGTTAACTGGACTTTTATCCTTACGACTCACTTATATTTTACATCATTCACACTTTCAAGTTGTCATTAGTGGTTCAACATCTATTAGCTACTTGTTGAGGTACTGACATTTCGGTTACGTAAAACTACTCTCTGTACCACACGAAGCCTTTGAACCTGCTCGTATAGTTAAAGGTCTTCACTGAACTTTAACAGCTTACATTTCCATCTGTTTGAGAAAATTACAAAGTGTATTCAAATATAATAATTGCCCGTTGTTATAGGCTGATTAATATTTCAACCCTTTGGCACACATTATTTCACTTCAGAAGAAATAAGTAGTTCTGGACTACATGAACAAAATAGGTGTACGTGAAACAGCATAATGGTTAATCAACCCCTACCATGTAAATCACTCAGAAATGTAGTTCATGCCTTGGAGAAAAAAAAAAAAAATACATTAAAATCTGCTGGGGTGAATCCTATAAATGGAGCAGAGAAGTGTATGACCCATAACCTTATTCTGGCACAATAACTTAAGTTGGAAAGAGTAGGGGTCCAACTATTTGGCAGTATAAAACTTTAGCTATACCCTAAACAAAGTACATTATCAAATTACATCCAACAGAGACAGTAGCAGGCTGTCTCCCACACACTCCTAGCAACTAGTGTCAGTTCCAGAGGATGATTATAATTTAAAATGACAGATTACTAGTACAACCTGGGCATATACTGATAAGTAATGAGCATATACTGTATACAGTAATAATGATACAATACCTAATAAAACACTATTAGAGGTAAGAAATAACCAGGAAATAGATAACCATGAAAACATTAAATCCCAAATAACACCATCCATCTCACTGAAACCCTACTATGAACTCCTAACATATATGACTGATATCTGGGATATTCTGGAAACTGAAATCATAGTACATACAGTATCTCCTTTTTTTTTTTTTTTTTTTTTTTTTTTTTTTTTAAAGTGGAGATAGTCATCATTCTGTCTCACTTGCCGACATTGCAGTGGAAAGAAAGGGCATTAAGTTGTCTACACAACAAATGTATCCAATAAAACTGACTACAAAAAGTGTACCCAATTACACTTCATTCTTCACGTCCTTCCATTTTCAGCCACCCACAAAAACACGACACCCTCTTTTACCTATATCTTCCAAATTCAGCTTGACCTACACATACCTTTCTATCACCTTGGCTATACCCACTCTGTGTTGTAATATGCTGGTATTCACACAACCTCTTATATAGTACTCTCATGAATCACTACCACCTTCTTTCCTGTCCATTCAACATCTATCTTTCTATCTATTGCCAGACACCATAATCCCATAAGGGGTGGCCGTTTGACTTAGTTGTTTTACAGGGAGGGGCACCAACCCTCCACCAACCCACTTGTTGACACGTAGGGAACATGTATGGTTTGGTTATATGGTTACCACCCAGCGTTGTAAATGGTTTCCTGGCTTACAGGAAACCATTTGGCTTGTCACTCAATGTAAAGCCACCTGTAAAGGAAAGAAAAGCAATAAGAAGTGACAGGAAAGATGGGAGAAATAGGAAGAGAGGAGGGAAGGCACAGAAAAAGAATGATAAAAGGCTAAGGAAGGAGTAGGCAGCACTACATCAAGTGAGTGGATGATGGTCGCCACACAACTCACAAATTTCTCAACAAACTCTTCTCACTACTAGTTCTTTATATTCACCCTATACCCACCTTCGACACTGTGGGTATTACAACTTCCTCAAACAAGTCTAATACAGTACCTGTACGCTGTTTTTCATGTACCCAGAAAGCTTGCTACAGCCACACATTTTCAATCAGCCTAGGACCTCTTGTACTGTAGGATCATCCAAGCCTTTCTTGTCCCTAGCCCTGGATTAGGCTACTAATCCCAAACATTTAAGGTGAGGGTGACCAGCCTTACTACCTGAGTGGCATTGCATGAGCAATAAAACCCAACCATCCCATGACATTAGCCCTTAAGGGACAATCACACTTGCCCCTGGATCAGGTCTGCCTTAAAAAAATCTATCTATCTATCTATAGCCCAATGCCCTAATCCCGTAAAGGGTGGCCGCAGACAAAACGCCTCCAAGTCGCTCTGTCACCTACCGTTTGACTACCCTCCCCCCAACTCCCTCATATACCTCTCAACTCCATCCCTCCACCTCATCCTCGGTCTACCCCCCCTCTCCCTCCCTCCACCTCACCTACATACACTCTCTAAGTCAGTCTTTCATTCACCATTCTCTTCACTTGTCCAAACCACCTCAGTGTATTGCTCCTAATCTTCTCAACCACATCCACATCCACCCCACAACGTTCCTTCACTTCTTCATTATAAGAATAATAATAATAATAATTTCACTGAGGATCATGTTTCAAGTGCATTCCACCATAGTAATGCTCAACAAACTCAGGCAATATGCTTTTTCTTCTTCTCTACTGAGTCTGATGACAAAAGCCCAAGTATATGGTTTGTGTTGTTTTTTGGTATTTCAAAACTTGATACGTAGTCTCATCCCGGAGTACCTTCCTGAGTTAACCAGGAAATTTATGTGGTGCCATCTACTATAAATTGCTGTGCTCCACTGAGTAAAGTACAGTTCAGTACTCCATACTCTACATTTACCTCTCTCTCTCTTTTTTTTCACTGATCAGTCATCGAGTGTCTTTGACAGGGAAACCTATGCTTTATATCAGTTTGGTAGTTAATTATACATCAGTAAATAGGAACAAAGAATAACTGCTGTAGGCTGGTTTGTCCATGCTAGGCAGCTTCTACAAAGTGTGACCTTGAGTGTTACAGATGATCACAGGTCCAGGAAAATGGGCCTAACTCAACAGAGAAGAAAATGTCTCTTTATCATGCATTACAGGTGCAAGGCAGTGTATTGTAAGGTTTGTGGCTCCAGGGGGCATGTACCTGGAATGATACCTGTCAGAAACAAGGCACTGCTGTGATAACACCTATATAAGCCCTATCCCATTGGAGTACCTTAACACAACAGACAACCAGGCACCCCTCAGAATGCTTTTCAAAACTATTTTATTATTGCTACAATCATCTTCTAGTCACCAGAATCCATCCATCCATCCATCATCCAATCCTATGTTGCCCCATGAAGAGCATAGGAGCCCGGGGCAAGGCAAGTTGGTCCTGACATTCAAGATGAGAGTGACCAGCCTCACTCATCCCTGAGTGGCATGATGTGATTAATAAACCTCAACCACCTCTTGGATATAAACCTACACAGGCTCAATCCGACTATAGCGCCTTAATTACCCACTAAACCCCCAGATGCCATAATTTGGATATGTAGTTACCACCCAGCATAGTTAATGGTTTCCTGGTATACAGGAAACCATTTGTCTTGTCACTCAGTGTAGTCACCCACAGTTAGAAGGAAGACGAAAGAATGAAGGAAAGAAAGACGGAAGAGGGAGTGTAAAGTCATCCGCAGGAAGAACAGAGGAAAGGATGAAGTAAAAAAGGGCAGAAGAGGGAGTGTAAAGTCACCTGTAGGCAGAAGAGGAAAGATTGAAGGAAAGAAAGACAGATGAGGGAGCGGAAAGTCACCCATAGGCAGAAGGAGGAGGAAAGAATGAAGGAAAGACAGAAGAGGAAGGAAGAGAGGAAAGGGCAGACACCCAAAGCAGCACTACACTGAGTGAGTGGATGGTGAGTGCCCCCACCTACCACACAAACAAATATCACATAAAAATTTCAGTACCTGTGGGAACCTTCAAAAAGTGGATGAGAGGGAGATTAAAACTGATCAGTATGATTAATTTTATATAAACATTTGCACAGTAATAAATAGATACAGCAAATTCCTTCTCCAGCTTCTTATCTACCCTACTTTTTGATAGCTTTTCATCTTTGGTGCAAAAATATAGCATTGCTGTCAACACTGGGTGCTTAACAAACTAATAAATTCCAAATAATGTTAAAGTTAAACTCTACCATAAATTATTTTTAATGAAACAATTTGTCCAGTCTTTGACTGGAAAGGAAACATTAAGTACTAACCAGATGAAGTGCTAATACATTTTCAATTACTTAGGCAAACAATAAAAAACACTAAAGCACAATATATAGATTAAAAAAAACATTATGAACTCTCACTGTTCACATCTCTAACAACATATGCTACATCAAATTACTGTACATTCTGCAATACCTGCCCATTAACACCAGGTCTACCATTTGTCACATACATTATGATTAACAACATAAGCATAATTAAATACTTATAATGACCATACAAAGTGGCACACAAGTAGGTGGAACAAAGTGTACATCCCACCTTTATCTGTACTGTCTCTGCACAGAAAAGTCCAGAACTGTCATCCCCTATAAAATGTACCATATTTATTATGATGCCAGTATTATTTATCACAGTGATGAGGTGATTACAGACATTTGTTAGTGGCTTGTATCTTTAACCTGTGGACTGTGCATTTACCTTTTTTTATCCCACCCCGTGGTGCGCAAAAAAATATATACATATATATTTTTTTTATAAACTTGAAGATAAACATCCAGGGCATCACCTGGTGAAAAGAAAAGATCTCTCTCTCTCTCTCCATCTTTGCATAGGACCACGCGTAAGTTTACATACGATAGTGAAAAAACAAAAACAAAAAATTGTTTATTATAAACTTGAAGATAAACACCCAGGGCATCATCTGGTGAAAATTAAAATCTCTCTCTCTCTCTGTCTTTGCGTAGCGACATGTGTAACTTTGTGTAGGGGTCAAGTTGTTTATGGTGATGCACGGCCAGCACAGCCTGAGCTGTGGCTCACAACACGACACTACCCAGCCTGTGCTGTGGCTTGCAATCCACAGGTTAATTATGTCATATTATCATTTAATCATGCATTTCCCCATCAGGAGTTGAGGGGCCTTGGGCTAAGTTACTCAATCCAGATATCTGAAGCAACAGTGGCCATTCATTCATCCCCAAGAGGCAGTATGTGAGCAATAAACCCTAACCATCCCCCAGATTTAAACCCTTACGGACTACATGTAGTTGGAGTACTTTAACTTACTAAAGAAATGCCACAAAATTACAACATTAGTCCCATGCATTAGTACCACGGTATGCATGTTTTTATAACAGATAAGAGTTTCTTGAACATACTGCAAACTAAAGACAGTACAGTGTTCTTTGAGTAATTATGATATGTGTGTTTCAAATTCTTGGCTTCTGTGTCACTCTGTATAACACACAGTAATGAACAAAATTACAAAAACCACAATAAACTAATAACTCTGAATATGAATTATTCAATATTTTGTATAGAAACCAATTATCTGTATTACTGCTACTGGCTACGGTATATCATTCAAAGTATTATTGCTACTGACTACTACAGAATAAAGTTAACTAGAAGAAACAGGAAATTAATGAAGGCTGAAAAAAAAAAAAAAAAAAAAAATGAAGATAGGAGTCTACTGAAGAAAAATGTAACGTGATATTTTTCTAATATAGTGAATGGACAGCAAATTCACAACTAGCACCAGTGTGTTCAAGTTTTCTGTAAACGACATAATATAACCAAATCATATTCATACTATAACAACAAAGTAATCCTTTGTCTCATCTAAATATCAATGTACTTTCATTTCTATTTCTTTTAAACAAGTTGTAAAGTGAACAGCCCTCCTTAACCCAAACCATCTACAACTCTCAAATATTAGTGTCAGTCCATTGTTAAGTTCCAATGTCAACTGTTTGTCTCTTTATTTTTACTAGATTCTCATAAGTTTGTCAGGAGTGACCATCTCCTTAATCCCGATATAATTCTTGTCAAATCATCTTTATCTTGTAAATCTTAGTGATAATCCATCACTTTTCCTTCTAAATGCTATTACCTTTTATAGTTTAACTTTTTCTCACATACAGTTTAAGACTGTGGATCTTCATAACCCCCATTATAAAGTGTACTTTCACAACTTGCATCTTGGTGCTGTCACTTTGACTCTTCTAAAAATTTAAGGAACTTTCTTTTCTGTCTACCATCTCCTCATACACAGTAATTTGTTGGGAGTAATGATTTTCATAACACCATTAGTTGCCAACACATCTTACATTTTTGTATCTTAATTATAATCCATCACTTTCATTCTCAGTGTCAATACTTCTCTTTCTCTATTTCTTTCTCATACATTTCTACAGCACAGCACTTTAATTGGCGTACGGATCTTCATAATGCCAATAACATTCCACTCACCTTCATCTTGAAAATCTTGGTGCTATCTTTTTGCCCTTTCTTCTCGATGCCAATTCTCTGTCCAATTTTTTTCTAACACAGTTTGTTAAAAGTATGGATCTCCATGAAATTAGTCTCAGGTCTTCTTTCATACACTGTATTTAGAGTGATTCTCATAAACATTTTCATAAAAAAGTACATAATGTTATCGCCTACTGGGCTGATTCTTTTTAGGGTAGTTTACCTCAGAGTCACTGTTCTATAACCAATGTAAATTCTGCTTCAAATAAGACCTGCAGCTTGATCCATGCAGACCTTCATTGTGCCTCGTATGAAGTCTGCGGATCAGCAAGGGTTAACCCCATTCAGTATGATGATGATTCATATTTTTTGTACTCCCTGCTTGACAATTATATTCTGTTTAGGGAAGACCTATCTTAGTGAAGGGGACAGACAACTGAAATCACCTCCAAAAAGACCACTTGTACTGTAATGGATTAATATTGTCACCAGCAATGTTGCCTACATTAAGTAAGAAGCTATTTGTTCGATGTACCTGAGTAAAAGATGAAGCGTGGGTTGTTGCGGTAGTTGCAACCCCTGGCTCATTTGAAATGAGAAACCAATGGGCTGCAGGCTGAAGTTGTACTCATCCTGCAGCCCACTATCATCCTTTCAGGAGTTGCTTGTTACAGTATATCAGTGCCACCATGTGAAGGCCTCTCTCTCTCTCTCTCTCTCCAGCATCTGAAGCATGGGTAAATTGCACTACCAACACTCTGTATGCCACACTGCACATTTCTGTCCAGTACTCTTATTCTCCTATGTAGTTTCCTTTCTACATATGCACACCACTCACTAATCCCTCGGTAAAATGTAAAAACAGAACATAATTAATTTCCAGGTCATATGAACCATTGCTAAAACACTGACAGGATCTGTCAAAGCACTAACCACTCTACCCTGAACAAATGCTTTGTGTTTAGCTCTGGTTGCCAGTCAATCCCAATCAATGTACACGAAATTAAGTTAAAGGCGTTAGAAAACACCTCCATTAATTCATAACCTAAGCACATACAGTACAGTGCTGTACTGTACTATTTTTTTTAAATATCATTCTGGCATCCAACAACTGATTTTGATAAGCTTGAGACCCCTCTGACCGAAAGAGTTAAAGAATTACTATAGTTTTCAACTTATTTTGCACACTTAAACAATGCTCATCAATCTCTTCTTTTTTAAGTATAACAACAATATGTAAATTATCAGTGAAATAAGCACACATTATCACTTCCCTCATCAATACTGTTATAAGTACCTCAACAGAAAATATTACTATGCAACATCCTAGACATCCTGTACAGATTTATATAAGTGATATGTAGGTAAGATACAGCCCACCTTATGTAAAAAACCTGATCTCTTCAGCACAATTAACCCAATCTATCTGGGTGACATCAAGTTTAGCTTATTCTCACAGCTGTGACAATTTTATTTTTAAGAACTTTTCAACTAAGTGGTAATATTTAAACCCTTCGGTTTGAAAGGTCTATTCAATCTTTAAATCATCAGATGCCAAAAGTCGGGGAGGAGAGGGGAAGGTTTGGGTAAATCAGGTAAAATTTATTGCAAAATATTTATCTTTTGTACTGAATATCAACATTTAAGTAGAAAAATTGACCCTTAGCCACCAGCGGAACTATATACTGTATAGACTGTGAAAAATCTGAAAATTTGCAGGGAGACTACATATAGACGCTTCCCAAAAACTGTCCCCTGTAATTCTTAGCAGAAACTATATATAGTCGTCAATGTATAAGTGCTTTAGAGTCTCAAATATCCCTACCTGGCAACATGCGGGTCGCAGGTGGCTTACATAAGACTGCTCACTCAATGACTCAATCAGTCTGTTCCCAGCTCTTAGAGGGGACACAACACTCTTTTGTTTCTCCTGTAGACCTTAATTTCTGATTTTCTTTTGATATTTGGATATTGTAAACATAATCATGTCACACATGGAGGAACATTAGTGAAGATGAGATACAACTTATTCTAGATCAGGATTTAGATGATGATTTCATTGCTGATAGCACTGATTCTACATCAGATAGTGATGGTGATGACACTTACAGTGGTGATGAATCACAACTTGAGATTGCAAAGGAGCCAATGATAATCTGTCAAGTGCAAAAGTTAATGGCAATGATGACAGTGCTCCAGTTGGGTGGCTGAGTCATGCTCCAGTTAGTAGAGGAAAATTAGTGGAAGGAAACTAATGTTGGGAAGATGTATACCTTTTTAGGTTTGGTCACTTTACAAGGCATAGTAAAGAAGCTTACAATCTACTCATACCACTCCACCAACCAGATGCTTGCAACACCCTTTTTGCTATATTAATGAAATATAGCAACTGTTCCACACTGCAGTAGAGTCTATGTAAAGATTATGTTAAAACCTTACATGCAGTAAAGTCTATTATAGATTATGTTAGAACCTTACATAATGCGGTGTAACTATATTTATGTTAAAATCCTGTGGTCAGGGGCTTCTATATAAAGGATACAATATATATATATATATATATATCCCATTGGAGCCCAGTGTCCCGAGTATTGGACAGAACTGGGATTTTTCAGGTCTTTATAAAGTAAGGAACCCCCGGGTAGGGACCTATGAGCTTCGCGACTACAAGCCGACAGGCGGAAAGCGGTAAGCTTAGTACCCTCCCAGTGCAGTGCCTCGACCAGCACCCCTGGGATCCAATGGGTTAATGACTGGCAAACCTATCAGTCTCTTTAACCCGTCACATCCCGAAATATTTCGCACCTCTGACATCCCCCAATCCCAAGCTATTTTGGATTTTTTTTTTTTTTGGCTAAAACCTCCGCTTTTGGCGAGAAACATCAAAAATTCATAGAGAAATCGCTCACCTGAAGTTTAAAATACTCGATACAGGTAGCAGTACCTCCTTACCTTACTGGGTTTTCTATCAGCCTGGCTCCAAAGAAAACGAGTTCTGCGGGAGGGTAACTATGCCATACCACTCATAATCGGTATTTATTTATTTATTTGGTACGAATTTATATGTAGTACGAGAGTATATTGGTTTTCAAACAGTAATATAGGCATTATAAGCATTGTTTCACTCATTAACTCATCAACAAACCTGACCTTTTTTGGCGACAATACCTGAACATCATTTCTGACTGTTTCTTCCTCTAATGCTATGCAAACTTTGTTCTCCACATTGTCATCGATTGGGGGGTATGTGGTGTAAGGCATTGTCCCTGCCTGGCATCCTGCAGGGGAATAGAGGAAGATGTCCCGTATATACGTACGATAAATCACACACGAAAATTGAAAATTGTGCAAATTATGAACCTTGCAATTGCACGACGTACCAGTACGTCAACAGGACTAGCTGTGACAAAATGTTGCAACATACCCATATTGGGATGCCTCAGGTTAACCCACTGGAGCCCAGTGTCCCAAGTATTATACAGAACTGGGATTTTTCAGGTCTTTATAAATTAGGGAACCCCCGGGTAGGGACCTATGAGCTTCATGACCATGAGCCAATAGGCGGAGGGCGGTACGCTTAGTATCTTCTCAGTTCAGTGCCTCGCCCAGCATCCCTGGGATCCAATGGGATATACTGTATGTATGTATGTATGTATATATATATATATATATATATATATATATATAATCAAGGTTCTCAGCAACTGCTGCCGCCGACTAAGGGTTAATAAACTCCTTCAGTCAGAGAACATTATTTAATTTCATTCTTGCCTCCTCTAGAAAATTATAATTTACTTTGGGAAATTCTCTTGCAGCAGAGGGAATGGGAACATTCCTCTACAAACTCCTCTACTGTAAAAGGTCTGCCAAGAGCAAGATAAATGACAGAATGAAAGAAACTAAAAATACATCTTCTGATTAGGGGTTAAATGCTGCAAGTGATTCCTGTTAAAAAAAAGTCATGCAAACCTCATGAAAGATGTGACTGAACACAACTAATGAACTGGAAATTATTCAACTCCGTGATAACATCTGCTTCTGTTAACTTAATTCTTGCTACCTCTCTTTAAGACAGCCACTAGATCATCATTATCATCGCCACTATCCCATCTATTTTTTCCACCCACAGGTGGGGTGAGGTTGGGTCCGAAAAGCAAAGAATAAGAAACGACATTATAGTACACTATATGCCCAATGAAATGGACCACATTCTTGGACTCACCATTGATGCCCCTGGAATCCAAGCTCTAACTAACAGGCATAATTGTGTTACTATAACTTCTTCGATACTACAATATTCTCTCCTACTGTACTCTCCTAGCCTGATTTAAATCACCTGGTGCTATAATGAAAAAAGCTTTTAAAAAGATATCAACATATAGAATGGATTAAGCATGGGGGTCATTCAATACTGCCTCAAAAACCCTCTGAATTCTGTATACAAAACCAAAAATGCAAATATATAATGGCAACAATTATAATTAATATACTTCAATTCAGCAATAGTGACAACAGTTATTCAAATGATGGATAACACACCACACCTGTGCACTGTGCAATAAAAATAATAATAAAAAGATTGTACACCAGCACTGCAATTTGTATATATAAAAACTACTTTTAGTAACACTGAAATACAATAATAAAATATGGCAGGTTAAACTTATCAATCTTATGACCTGTTTTGTGGTTTATTCTTGCTACCTTCAAACAATTCCATTCTGCTTGAGATGTCTTTCCTGAGCAGAATAAAATTGCCTGGAGTTAGAAAGAATATACCAAATATGCTATCATGGTTAGTATGCTAGGATCCATGTTAGACTACAACAAGAATTTTAAAAACTTTCTTTTCTCTCAAGCTACTCAGAAAAATCACCATCTTGCTATTCATAAAGGAAATAAAATTGCAACTCTAACCAAATTTGGATGTTTATGTGTGCATGTGAGAGAATGAGTTTATGTGACCGTTCATAAACTGTAAAACTATGATGTATGAAGTACATGAAATTCCAAACATCACTGTTTTGGCATTTCACTGTGTTAATTTGGATAGGTCTGAAAGTAATGATGGCATATGCAACCAACATATTCATTTTAGCATTTTACTTTAGCTAGATTTGAACGTAAAGAAGGCATTACGAGAAACTACAGGTATACCTACCATGAGTAGGTATGTCTATGTATGTGGGTGCTCACACCCAGGTAAGAGTGAATGGAGATTTGAGTGATAGGTTTTCCGTGAATGTTGGTGTGCATCAGGGGTCAGTTTTGAGTCCCATGTTGTTTATCATGGTACTTGAAGCCCTTTCACGTGACGTTAGAAACGGACTCCCGTGGGAGTTGTTGTATGCTGATGATTTGGTGTTGTTTGTAGAGAATGAAAGGGAGGTGGAGGAAAGGTTTAGGAGGTGGAGAGATGGTACGGGGCACAAGGGCTTAAGGGTAAATGCAGATAAAACAAAAATGATGATATCTAGGGTTGGTGGCGGTACTGTCAAAGATGAGGGAGAGTGGCCATGTGCAGTTTGCCCCAAGGGCGTGGGAAGTAATTCCATCTTGTGCAGTGTTTGTGATAAATGGGTGCACAAGAGATGTAGCGGTATCAGAGGCAGACTGCGAGATAATGCTGATTTTATGTGTACGGCGTGTCGGGGAGAGGTGGAGATTGTCAGACGTGAAAGAATTGAACTTGCTGGTGAATCTCTTGAGTGTGTGGAAGAGTTTTGTTATTTGGGAGACATGTTGTGTGCTGGAGGTGGGGCAGAAGCTAGCTCTGTGGCTAGGGTGAGAAGTGGTTGGAAGAAGTTCAGGGAGCTCTTGCCTCTCTTGACATTGAGAGGACTCTCCCTACGTGCTAAGGGGTCTTTGTATGCAGCATGTGTTAGGAGTGTAATGCTGTATGGTAGTGAGACCTGGGCAGTGAAGGAGGAGGATATTCGCCGGCTCAGACGTACAGAAATGACAATGATTAGGTGTATGTGTAGTGCATCCCTGCGTGCAAGGTCTGAGGGGGCTGGGTTTACGATGGAAAAGTTGAGAGGTAGGATGGGACTGGAGTGTACTGGTGTTGTGATGAGGAGAGGTAGATTGAGATGGTTTGGACATGTGGAGAGGATGGGGGATGATAATTGGGTCAGGAAGGTGAGAAGTGTTAATATTGGGGGTGGGGTTACGAGGGGTAGACCGAGAAAGACATGGGACGAGGTCATTAAATGTGACTTCAGGGTTAAGGGACTGAACAGGGAGGCTGCAATGGATCGTGCAGCATGGAGAGCCGCCATTAGGTGACCAAGGCCGACGCATGCATGTTGGAGCGTTTAAAAACAAAACGAAACGATCACTGTATTTTCACTCAATTTCTCTGCAAAACTCTGTACCTAACATACTGAACACACTCCAATACATTCCCAAATTCAAACAATCATCCTATGAACACAGTCACTTTGTCCTCAAAGCACCTCTATACCTGATGTTGCAATATTGTCAGCACACACACTTTGCATAACAAAAACACACTCACCATTGCATACACTAACCTTATTTACTCCCCATTCATCCATCCATCATTCAATCATATTTACAAAATCTATTTACTTGCAAAGCTTTTATCACCCTGCTGTGTTGTAATACCATTCATACACAAACACTCAAACACCTGGATGCATCCCACATACTCTCCCTCTGGCTGGTGGTGAGGTGCAAGTTGAGTACTGTCCCAAAGGTTTTGGTGTACCTGGATTCATGAAGTGAGGTGGGTGGTCATCAGGTGCTCTGCACGTCATTTACTCCTAAACCTGAGGGGGGAAGTCACCATCATCCCACCACAACACCCACTTAGAAGACTGAGTAAGGTCATCACTGTATATAATTTTTTAAAAGTCTGTTTTTTGCTCTTACGTATAAAGCTATCAGAAAAACTGTATACTAAACTTCATTTCCACATCTGACACTGATTTACCATTTTTTCCAACTTACAATAAATATTGCATGAAAAATGTTGATATATATTCTAAAAAACATCTCTCACTGAAAATGAGGGCTGGCTGTAATGTAGACAGAAAGATTCTACTTTAACCAGCAAACTAGCAATGCTGTACTGCTCACTCTTTGTTCTTGGCAGTACTGTAACCACTACATTATACTACACCTGTTCCATCTGAAGGTCAAAAGGCTCCTCATCTGAGCCAACCACACTCTCTATGTTGTACAAAGATGCGTGCAATCCAATGATGAAGAAACTGGCACCTGGAATGACGCAATGAAAAACAGAAATTGAAATGTATACATTTTCTTCATTATGTGGAATCTTTCCCATTACCATTATCTTCCCATGCCTAATATCCAAAGAGATGGGGTTAAGCAGGACCCCCCCCAAAAAAAAATAAATAAATAAAAATAAAATACATCTCTCAACTAGCATGTCCTGGGGGAATATATATATGTATGTATGTGTGTATAGATATATACAGTATATATATATATATATATATATATATATATATATATATATATATATATATATATATATACACACATACACTCAAACCTCCATTTAAGGGATTTCAGATTTAAGGGACTCCATATTCTACCTGACAAACAGACAAGACCATTCAAAAATGATACGTAATGTCTAGGTTATACACATTAATATGTTTCTTTATACAGTACAGTACTCGTAAAATAATATTTATAATCATATAAATAAGTAAGATAAGTGAAACAATCACTGCATTTCATAATAAGATTGTCTTTATATGTGGTAAAACAATGGACATTTTCAAATAAGGGACAAGTGATTCCCCATTTAGTTCCTTAAATTGAGGTTTGAGTGTATATATATATATATATATATATATATATATATATATATATATATATATATATATATAATTTTATGGCCCCAGGAGAGGATGGAATATTTCCTGAAATGCTTAAGGTGGACAATGATGAGTTGATGAATAAGCTTTTGAAACTTTTTAATGTGGCTTGGGATAATGGTGGAATTCCAGAAGAGTGGAAAAAAATGGAGTGATTATAAAAATACCAAAAAGGGGAGATTTAAGTGTGTATGGCAATTGGAGTGGGATAACTTTGACACCTGTAGTTGCAAAAGTCTTTTCCAAAATCTTGTTGAACAGAATAGAGCCAGTAATTGATAAAATTTTAAGAGAAGAACAAGCGGGATTTAGAAAGGGTCAAGGTTGTAATGATCAGAT
>NC_137022.1:25161914-25239414 GCF_032717465.1 Coenobita brevimanus | reverse complement strand
GCATAATCCATCCTGGCCTCCCTCTTTATGTCCACCTTACCCAATACTATACAAATATTCCAGGTTGTTCTTAGTCAAGCAACACACCCTACCTCTGCTCCTGTCTGCCCCTCAAAGTTCTTACCTTAAACTTGTGAGTGTTCAGAAAGAGAAGCCACGGTCGGACATTCTCCCTGCGTCTATTCACCCACTCGCTAGCTGCTGGGGATGCCAGCTGTAGTTGTGCAGGCAGCTGCATCATAAACCTGGGGATCATATATAGTTACTTATCACTTTATATTTTTTTTTATGTGGGAGCATCTCTAGGTGCAGCCCTGTCTATCTCTTACTAATGTTTTTTCTTGGAATGGAGTACTTCACAGACATCAGGAACTTTAATGAAGCATAATACAGTACTGGGGTCTTGAAGCTCGATCTTCATACATGCAGACTTTAACGATGCTCCATATTAAGGCCTTTATTCTCTTGCATCTATATAGCAAACACTTTTGTACTTGTTCTACTACTTCATCCCTTATTGCTCCATAAAGAGTATAGGGGCCCAGGGTTAGACTACTCAATCCACAAATATAAGATGAGAGTGGCCAATTACTTACCCCTGAGTGGTATTATGTGAACAATGAAGCCTAATCACTCCTTGCATTAAACCCAGTATGGGCTACATGCAATCAGTGCTGTTCCTAATTAGACAACCACTTATCACTACACACCAATCCCTTTGCCAGTCTGTATGTACGTCTGCATCTCTGTTTATCACTGTCTACATCTATCAAGGACTGTACAGATCCAACTCTATTTTTAGCTGAGCTATGGATTTCAAAGGCCTGAATAAGTGAATGGAGGTATGACCCATTTCACCAAACATTAGCAATAGTTTTCCACCTCCGTGTTCTTCCTCTTCCCTCTAGCATTACCAACAAAATGAAAAAATAAAAATAAATCACTATAGCTAATGGAGGGAGTTAATGGAGTGTTACAAGAGGTCTCCCGTAAACATAACCTATGACTGTACAGAATTTAAGAGCAGAATAAAATTATCCACTGTAAGTTGGAATATACTGTAATATGAAGTTCTTTACTCTCAGTTAAAGCAGCAATCTTTCATTCTTCAATATTTTTGGTACCCTAGCTTTCTTTTGACTGTAGTAGATTCATCAGCTGTTGGTGATTTAAAAATCATGGCCAAAAGGTTCACAAAATCCTCTAGCACTAGCAACAATAACATACTAAAGAAGAAGAAGAAACCGAAGAAATTAAAACTGTAAATGAGGCACACTAGGTGGACATCAGTGATAAAGAAGCAATAAATCAACACAATTCATCTCCGGTGTGACATTACTTGGCAGCACACTTGGTCATTAGAAAGAAATGGAAATTATAAACTGAGTACAAAATAAATTGTGAGAGAGAGAGAGAGAGAGAGATTGTTGATAACATATTGGCATACATTCAAACTACCTAAACACGCACAACTACCTTTACCCAGAGGAGAAGCTAAAGCAACAATAACCTCCACCACCACTACCACACCCCACCAGCACCACCACATTCCACAAGCACCACTGCCACCACATTCTTACCTGACCCCCCACTACAACATCCCAATCCCCTTGTATCTGATGAAGTATTTCTTATTCATACTATCACCAGACCATTTTATTTTGCACTAGTGAGACTTTTCTAAATGAAGGGGGTTAAACTGAGCAGTCAACTTCTACCCTACCATTATTGGTTTTCCCAAGGTTGAATAAAACTGTTTGAAGTAGCAACAGACCGTAAGATATATGTCTGGATTTATGGTGTCAGCCACAATTTTCACATTGTGTAATGATCCTCCTGTCACATTCATATCCAGTCTTCTCAACCACACTCCTCACTGTAACTACCACACTTAACTCCACCCACCATTACCCAACTATCAACCACATTTTTCTCCACACTTACTGTGAACCTCCTGCCACACCCACACCCTTAACATTTTACCACACAACCACAAATACTGCTCTCTCCATTACATGTGTACCTGACCCTCTTGCCACACACACACACACAAACACACCTGTTCCAGTCATGCACACCTGCTGCCCTCCCAACACCTGTGATGGTACAACAAAGAAGCCCAGATGATTCCAAGTAAACACCTCCATTATCAAATTACAACTGTTTCTGGAGCAGCTGATAGACAATTATACATAAAACAGATCACGATAATTACAGCAATTATCATCACCATTCGTAACATCAGCAAAACCAAAATTATAGGATTATCATGTTCAATATAATGAAACAGACTATAGTCCTTTCATCTTAACTTGACCCTGCTTTCCATCCTATTTGTGCTTATTTCATGTAGTTCAATGGCAAACTAACACAATGCTATGGCTCTATATCCTTTCCAAAGCACTCTATGACTATCATGATAATCTAGTGTTACTTTCTTATTACAGCTAAGTATTCAAAATAGATTGTATTTTTAGGCCAAGTTTGACTAAAAAGAATATAGCGACTATAATCCTATAAAATCAGAAGACTTTCTAGCACCTCTTCCCTGAAATATTATATCTTTTGTATAATGACTCACACTGCATGAACATAATACAATATATTAACTTGTCAAATAGTGTTGTCAAGAAAATGTACCTGGGAGCCTTTGTATTTAATGTGGAACAGGCCTAGAAATCCAAATTACATGTGATGCTCATTATTACAGTACCTGGCAAAATGCAATAAAACCACATCTTCAGTAATCTGCTTCATTTTTAAAAATGCCCTACAGGAATTATTATTCATCATGTCTCTATGTTCATATATTTCATTACTCTACCTATATTTTCCCTCTCCTCTTCATTCCCTTCCTTCTCTCTCACCCAAACACTGTAACACTGTCCCACTTTTGCTCACAGAGCTCATGCTGTTTCTCCCTCCACTAAACTTCTCCTCAGTTTCAAAATCTTTTCTGTAAATCATATTTGCATGCAATTCATAAAAATAACTGTAACACCTAAATGTATTCTAGTTTTTAATTCACTTGTCATTACTTAGCTCTTCATTACATTTTGTAAAACAAACCTAAACCTTTCAGAGATTTCCCATTTTACCCCACCCCAGCTGCTTCCTCTACAATATTCTGGTTATTAATAATATTTCCACACACCGTACTTTCTCCCATCTTAAATAATACTTTCATCAGTCTCAAATTTTTACTCCCTATCAGCTGCTGCTCTTGATCCTGGAGAGCTATACTATACTGCACATCTAGGTACAGTATTATGAAGCATATTCTATTTACCTATCTATCTATAGTCAGATACCCTAATCCCATAACGGGTGGCCACAAACAAATCACCTCCATCACCCTGTCCCCTGCCATTTTGATGCCCTCCCCCAAACTTACACACCCTCTCTCACATACCTTTCCACTCTGTCCCTTCATCTCACCCTCAGTCCCCCCACCCACCCCACTTTTTTTTTTAGTCTCTCACTCTCCATCCTCTCCACATGGCCAAACCACCTCAGTGTATTTATCCTGATGCTTTCTGTCACATCTACATTTACATCACAATGATCTTTAACTTCCTTCTTTGTCATTCTGTCTTTCCATGTAACTCCACATCCTCCTCTCAAATAACCCATTTCCACTGCTCTCTGTCTCTTGCATCCTTCCAACAAGGTCCAAGCTTTGCTTCCATAGGTCAGAGTAGGTATTACAATATGTACTACAGTATCATGCAGTGACCATTCCATATTACAGTACTACTCCAACATTCCGCCCTCACACACACACACACACACATTCCAACATACTGCATATCTGTACTGAACCAGGCCAAACTAGTCGAAAAACACATAAGCAGAAACAAATCAATGGCAGTCATTAACTTCATAAGTCAGCTAATGACCAGAAATATAAGGGGCTGTTGTGAATAAAGAATGTATCATAAACCCACTACAGAAAAATCAATAGATTAAAGAAGAAATTATGAACCTCTTACAAAAAAAAATCAATAGATTAAAGAAGAAATTATGCAACTCTTAGAGAAAAATCAATTAAGAGGAAATTATGAACCTTTTACACAAGACAATTTTCCTGACAACAATATGAAAGTTATCTGGTTAGCTATGACCCTTGCAGTCTGAGGATGTACAGTATTTTGTATTTATTCTTAGTACCTCCAGTGTAATAGGAAAAGTGTATGGTAGGATACTGACAAGGGGAAATAACAGAGGAATTAGTTGGAGAAGAACAGGGAGGCTTTAGGAAGGGAAGAGGTTGTATAGATCAGATATTCATTCTTAGATCTTTATTGGAAAAGTTTCTAGAGAAGGGAAAGACGTTGTATGCGGCCTTCATGGATTTGGAGAAAGCATAAGGCAGGGTGGATAGACATGGATTGTGGAAAGTACATTATTAAGAATATATGGAGTAGATGGGAAGTTGTTGAATGTTGTGAAGAGTATGTATGATGGTGCTAAGGCTGCAGTGCATGTGGATGGTGAACTGAGTGAATTTTTCTCTTTGAAGGTTGGGTTGAAACAGGGATGTGTCATGTCTCCATGTACATGGATGGGGTAATAAAAGAGATACAAGGTAGGGCAGTGGATGTTGAAGTGGCCCTGGTGAGAGAGGGCAGTGTTTGGAAACTCCCTGTACTGTTGTTTGCAGATGATACTGTGTTGTTGAGTGAAGATGAAGGGGAGCTGCAAGGCTTGGTGGATGAGTTTGGGAGAGTGTGTACGAAACGGAATCTAAAGGTGAATGTAGGGAAGAGTGAAGTGATGGTCTTTGAGAGAGGTGAAGTCAGTGAATATACAGTGAGGCTGGATGGTGAGGAAATGGAAAATGTGAGTACGTTTAAGTACTTGGGGAGTGTGATGAGTAAGGGTGGAAGTTTGGAGGGTGAAGTGCTTGAAAGGGTACAACAAGGAAGAAAGATTGCTGGTTCCTTGAAAGCAGTGATAAGAAACAGGGAAGTGAGCATGGAAGGGAAAAAGTTACTACTGTACATGACAGTATTGTGATACCAACTCTAACGTATGGAAGTGAAGCTTGGACGTTGTTGGAAGGATACAAGTCAAGAGTGTGAGCAGTGTAAATGAGTTATTTAAGAGGAGCCTGTGGAGTCACATGGAGAGACAGGCTGACAAATGAGGATATAAGGGAGCATTGTGGTGTGGATGTGGATGTGATAGGAAGCGTTAGGAGGAACACACTGAGGTGGTTTGGCCATGTGGAGAGGATGGAGGGTGAGAGACTGATGAGGATAGTGTATGTGAGTGAGGTGGAGGAGGGGAGAGGGAGGGGGAGGCCCAGGATGAGATGGATGGATAGAGTGGAGAGGTATATGAGAGAGGGGGGTGTGAGCTGGGAGCAGGACAGTGAAATGGTGGGGGACAGGGCGACGTGGAGGCGATATGTTTGTGGCCACCCCGTACGGGATTAAGGCGTCTGGCAATAGATAGATAGATAGATAGACCTCAAGATTTTATGCAAACATGGAGAGACCTCTTGTCGTGAATGGGCTAATGGGGCCTGCTTATAACCCCTTTAGCCCAACTAACCTCTCAAAAGCCAAATGCGGCATGATATGGTCTAGAGACAGCAGAAATACAATAAAAAATATATCACTGGATTGAAAGGGTTTAAATGTATTATCAGTCTGCAATAATCTGCAAAATACAAGACCTTGAATAGCACAAACTAGCACAAAAAAAAAAAGTTTCATTAAACTAAGAGACACTTTTTGAAAAGGCAGTTTTGTAAAGCTCATCACCAGTACCCATACCACAAAAACAAAACCCCAAATCGAATAACGACCACAGACAACATCACTACAATTCTGCACTAAAGCTCAATTCCCATAACTCACTTCCTGAAGCCGCTGGGTTCTTCTGGTGTGACAGACATACTGAACGGGTCGAGGGGTTCTGTCACTTCAGCACTTTCTTCTTTGCTGTGATTAAAATGCCACTTGTGTGTCAGTTTGAGTTTGTGATTGTAAGGTTGTGAGCACAAGAAGGTTTCTGATTATTTTAATGGAAAAAAAAAAAAAAAAGAGCCAAAGGCTGGAAGCTTAAAAAAAAAGTTACTTTTCCCAGGAAAATATAAATACCAGGTAATTCTCAAACAGCTATTAACCCCTTCACCACCATCCCATACTTATCATTTTATTCTTATACAGTACTCAACTTGCACCATCCTCCAGTGAGAGTGGTGGGAGCTGAGGGCAACCTGATGACAGAGGAAAGAGTGACATGGAGGTGATTCACTTGAGGTCACTCTTTCCAGGATTAAGGTGTTCGGTAAAATTATGGTTTGCCTTAAGCAGCAGAGAGACCTTACCAATTCATTCCTTATTCTTCCAGCTTGTTTTTGAAGTATTTCAGACCATATGGTGGTAAATGACCGTTTCATGGATAAATTTCCCTGTCATTTTTATACGTTTCACTTTTACAATGCATTTTATTTCTTAAGCATAACGGCCAGCATTTAATTGAGTTAACTCACATCTGCCTAAATTCATTTACTTTTGCATTTCAGCAGGTTAGGAGTGATTGAAAGGTTTGTTGTAAATTACCATGAGTCAGGTTTGGTTAGATTAGGTTAAGTAAAGTCAGGCTACATTGGGTCAGATTACATTAGGCTGTCAGGTCATACGGTTCCATTAGGTTAGATTAATATTTAAGCTGGGTGTGATTAGTGTCATCAGGTTAGGTTATGTACGATTAAGTTATGTGTATGTAAGGTTAGCTAAGTAACAATAAATACCGATAACTCTGAGTAGGTTTATTAAGTCTCTGCTTTTACGCTCACGAAACAAACACGCATCAGGACACCAAACATGGATAAAAAGAGGAAACAATTATCTACCACCAAAAAAATTAAGAAAAATACAGAAAATAACCAATGAGAAGAGGAGTTGAACTGTTAAGGTAATGTTTGTCTTCTGATTGAATTAAATTGTAACTTTACCATTTTATCTCAGAAGAGGCTTTTTAACCTGGAAGGGTTTCATTATCATTTCATTACCCACTTCATTTCAGCAGTTCCTTCTCAAGTTTAATGAAATCTGCAGATAGCAAGATGAAACTAAAAAAACATCACAAAATTCAATGGGTTAAGGCACACAATTTCTGCTGTCACAGTTTTTTCTTCTACCACAACCAGCTAGTTTGCTTAGGACCAACTGAAAGGAAGACTAAGACTGAAGTATATGATAGATATCAATTTTAAGACTGAAAAATCCATTGGTTAATATGAATGACTGCTTTCCCTGTAAAGTTACCGTACAATGCTCTAAAACCCTCGTGCCTAAATCTGATATTACAAGTACATTCCTTGACACTGCTTGGACCAATCTGGGAACATAACGTAGGCCACCTCCCATTACCGACTGACGAAAACTTCGAGAGGGAATAAGTTTCATAACTGTGTAATTCAACTGTGACAAATTCTGTGGAAATAACTACAACTCTAACTGTAAAATGGTTAGGTTTGTTGACACCGGTGGTAGCATCATACTGGGGACAAGAGACTGATTCAGACCCAAAACATATTCTTGTTAAGTTAGGTTAATCTTATGTTAGGTTTGGTATGGTCAACTGGGGAAAAACTACTATCGATGGACTAACCTTGGGGCCAAATCAACCTGAAAGTCCACCACAGAAGGTGACCATTTGTGTGTGTGTGAAAAGCTGATGAGGTTGTAAAATCAACAGCTTCAAAATTATACACTGTACTTCAGCAACTTTCTGAAGTTATCACTGTTAATTATGCTACAGTTTATTAGGGGGGGGAAAAAAAAAAAAAATCTATCAATCAACATCCAAACACCTTAAACTCAAAAGAGGTGGCCACAAACAAACTGCTTCGACATTGCTGTCCTGTCATTTGGCTGCCCTCCCTCAAGCCATGTTTTTGTGAGGCTTTCAGACCAATCAGGACTAGTCCCATGGCTGTTCTGGTGAGACAGTTTCAGAAAAATCAGCACGGTCAAGATTGGTCTCAAGCGGTCCTGCCACAGAGCCAGGACTGGGTTTAACCATTCCTGCGCATAAAGGATGCGTGGAAGCACAGGGCAACAAGGACAGCGAAGAGCATTGTGTGCTCAGGGTAAACAGCTGATACGGTAAAGATGCCAAACAGAAGTGAAAGTTAAATATTATTCTAAAAGTAGAATTTCTCAAAAACAAGTCAACGGTGACATGGGACAGTGATATAAACGTGCAGTAGATGCAACTTGAAATGAATACTTGTTTAAACCTGAACTGAAAAAGATGATCAGTTATGGCTGTGGTAGTGAAATAATTATTTTTATCTATTCCCAGAAGCCTCAATCCTGTAAGGGGTGGCCACAAACAAATCGCCTCCATGTCGCCCTGTCCAACGCCATTTCAATGTCTTGCTCCCAGCTCACATCCCCCTCTCTCATATACCTCTCCACTCCATCCCTCCATCCCATCCTCAGCCTCCCCCTCCCTCTCCCCCCCTCCATCTCACTCGCATACACTCTCCTCGTTAGTCTCACGCTCTCCATCCTCTCCACATTACCAAACCACCTCAATGTTCTTCCCTAACACTTTCTATCGCATGTGATAGATAATAATATCTGGAGAGAAATTCAAATTCCATGAGTCTCAATGGATTATTATAAGGTAATGACGGCACTTACAACTACTTCCCAGTAATAATTCCTTATGGACGAGTATTGCTGCCTTTGCCTCTGGTTATTAGTTCTCTTTTAGCTGAAAAGGTAGGCTGAACATTTATTTCGCTTCAAGTGTAATTAGAACTTATTTCCATGATTCTGTTAGTGACACACTAGGAAGCTGTCATACTGCATTTTTCTTTTATATGATATACAAACTACTACTGTGTATGCTAGTAACAACAATATTTATAGCTAAATTGATATACAGGCATACCCCAGTTTAAAAATGCAACTGGTTAAGTAAAAACCCATCGCTAGGCGGGGTATCTTATCTCAGGGTAGATTTAACATGTAAAGTATAGGGATGCCTTTTTTGTGCCTTGGGTTTCCCCCCCAACCAAATCCCACCCAAATGAGTCTAAAAACAAGTTTCAAGCTAACCTAAACCCCCAGTAGCTTTAAACAAGCTAAACTAAGCCTAAAAGATGTTTATAACTCAACCCAAAAATAAAATCTGCAAATCATCAAAAATAAGCCTAGAAAATATCAAACTTACTAGCTAAACTGTACTCCACAATGACAATGTTCATCCCATCTATGACTAAAACACATTAACCTATGTTTAAAAATAGTTTATAAATCAACCTAAACACAAAATTTAAGTCTAATAAAAAAAAAAAAAAAAAAAAAAAAAAAAAAAAAAGCATCGTTATACTGGGGTTTGGCCATCGTTCGGAAGGGTAGGATGGTATTTCTACCCCCATCGTTATGCCAGGGTATCATATCTAGGGGTATCGTAACTCGGGGTCTGCTGTATTATATACCGTCTTATTCTCTCTCTTTACATAATTCAGCTGACTCCGTCATGACTCTGCCCACTCCCTCCTCTGGCCAATAAGAACAAATTGAGGATGGAACTGGTCTAAAATCATTCTCGCAAGCATCAAGCAGGTTCAGAAAACCTTGTCTGGACTTGACTGGTCTAAAATGGTCTCACGAAAATGCAACTTTGCACCCATGTCTTTCATATCTTTCTAATCCATCCCTTCATTTCATCCTTGGCCTCCCCCTCAATCACATACATTTCCTGGCCAGTCTCTCATACTTCATGCTCTCCACATGGTCAAATGCAATTGTGAATTATGTGCACAAGAGCTCTCCTACATTTTCATTCAATCTGGAAAAAAAAGTCTATTTTCTCGTGAGTACTGCAGTGCTGGGACTTTAAAATTACCCAAAGGACACATATAGTTATGTGTTCGATATCTCTGAGAAGAGACCGTGGTAAATGTACATTTTACTTTAAGCTGCAGAAAGACCTTACCAATTCGTTATATTTCTCCGATTTGTTTTCTATATTTTCCTGACTATTTTCAGGGTGGTATCATCCACTCACTTGATGTAGTGTTGCCTACTTCCTCAGCTTTTATCATTCTTTTTCTGTGCCTGCCCTTCTCTCTTCCTATTTTTCCTATCTTTCCTGACATTTCTTATTCCTTTTCTTTCCTTTACAGGTGGCTTTACATTGAGTGACAAGCCAAATGGTTTCCTGTAAGCCAAGAAACCATTTACAATGCTGGGTGGTAACCATATAACCAAACCATACATGTTCCCTATGTGTCAACAAGTGGGTTGGTGGAGGGTTGGTGCCCCTCCCTGTAAAACAACTCAGTGTCAAATGGCCACCCTTTACGGGATTATGGTGTCTGGCAACGGATGGGATGGATGGATATTACCTTTTCCTGCTGAAAAATTTTACCTGTTACCATCATCACGTTCCTTAATCCCTAAAAGACGGGCATCGGAATGGTTTGTCATATGCTCAGGACGGGCATAATCGGCGGGTGCAATATGGTGGGGGATTTGTAGGGGGGAGGTGTTGGGGGGTGTGGGAGTTGTGGGGATGGGGACTGGGTGCTTGGGGGAGGTGGGGAGTGAGGGTGGGGGGTGATGGGTGGGGGTAGCAGTGTGGACTGGAGGGGTGGGGTGGTTTGGGGGGTTCAGGGAGTGGGGGTGGGGGGTAGGAGGTAGTAAGGGGGTAGGAGGGGGTGTGGTTGGGAGATTGGGGGATGGGGGGTGGGGATTAGGGGTGGTAGGGGGCAGTGAGGGGGATGGTGGAGGGAGTTGGGGGGCAGTGGGGGTTTGGGGGCAGTGAGGGCTTGGGGGGAGGGGGAGTAACCGCATATGTGGACACACATCTTTTTGGCCCTAGTACCCTTGGACAGCATATGTGAACACCCATCTTTTAGAGGTTAAGCTGTAACTAAGACTGTTTCTGGCATTGTGAAAGAACCTTAACGAACATAATCAAAGGTGGATTTTGTTTCCCGAATTCCCTCTGAAGGCTAGGTTAGGTTAAATTATAAGACAGTTAAGCTAGGTTTGGTTAGGTTTAACTTGGTTAAATACTTCTGCCATTATGCTGATGAATCAAACACGAGTTGTCAAAACGGCTAAACACAAAGGGAAAACTGATTTAACAAGAAACGTTTATGTATCACCCCAGAAACAATCAGAAAAATATAAGACTATCAAGAAGTGCTTCTACTGATTAGTGCGCGTTTACCGAGACTGTTATCTAACCACTGATGCCCGAAGTTTGCAAGTTACTCATTTTTTTTTTTTCTATATCCGCTCATGAAAAATACAACTAACGGTACAGGGTTTCAAACGTGTCAAAATCAGCTGTTGAATGAACTAGTTAAAAAATAACCAATTACAAATTCCAGTGATGGTAAAAGTTAAATTTCTTTCTCGTACAAGCCATACGAGTGAAATATACTTTACCCTGACTTTGAAGAGTCTTTCGGCCTCTCAGGAACATTAATATCACCAGATATATCAATTTCCACGTCTCCTACACCACCCGACATGTTGGTCCGTCCTGTTTACAAATATTATAAGAATATGAAAGTAGTGATGTGGCAGAAAAGGGAATAAGATACTGGTAAAGAGAATCGCAACAACGCCAGGCGTGAGGAATATCAGCCGCATCTTCCTCTTGACGTGGCAGGTTCAGCCATTTATACCCCGCGGCAATACGAATTTTCCTTAATACTCCCCCTTCAATCCCATGACATTTTTCATTATGAAGCTAACATCAGATGACTTTATTCAATACAAGGGAGAGCCTCTCGTTGTGAAGATGTTAATAAGGGCTACATCTACTCGTATCTCCTCTGTAGTCAACAGACGAAAAGGTTATCTTCAACCCCCTAACATAATCTTACCTTCAACTGACTTCATTTTTTCCCCTTTACCACCTGATGATTTCATTCACTTAGAGCTGTCTCTTCTCCCTTAAAATCACCTGAATATTTTTCATAAATGCTAAAATCCTGTTACTTCCTGATGATTCTATTGTAGGAAAATTGTCACAGAAATGAAGGGGTTAATGAAGGCTTTATTCAATACACCACTTTGAGAATTCACCCCTGAGCTAAACTGTGTGTCTGGTATCAGCAAGCAATAACACCAATTATAGTATCTGGTTGAAAGGGTTTTTCTCAAGTTCTAAAATGACTTGTTAGCTGCAATAGGACATTAAAGTTGTCCCAACCATGAGCGCGTTTACCAAATGCTCACATAATCAGCTACGTCTTCCATCCTCCAATTTCACTTTCTTAAAATTTCAAACTGGAGGAGATAAATATACTGTTGACATGATCAAACAGACAAGGCAAAGGAACCTTCTCTTGATGCCACCATTGCCCTAGTGGAGAGAAGCAATTGTGACTGCCTGAGAACAGAACCTCATCCTGCTAGGGAAACCCTGATCCAGCCTGGCAGGCCACCCTCCTACATCGGGGTAAACTGTTTCCTACATCGTTTTTAACACAAAGGGAACTGACTCTCCAGTGGTCATTTCCTTGCTTCTCACACTAGCCAGAGACACAGAGCAATCGTGGGCCCTAAACATGATATACGGTATATGCCCTATTTGCTCCCTAAACAACACAGCCCAGTACACTTCATGCAAAGAATGGGTCCACATCACATGTACTACACTAACAAATGCCAGACACCACCAAAGCACATAGGTGTCTGACAGGCGCAACATAAAAAAAAACTCTTTGCACCAAACATGACTCCCCCTTCCACCTCCAACAACTCCCAAACAGACATTGCAACTTAGTCCCTGCACATAAACACTAAACACAAACCAGATGCACACTGCCAGCATACTACAGCTAAACGCTTATGGTCTCTGGGTGAATAAAAAAAAAAATCCTTTGTAACCACAACACACGGCAATTTATCTAGTATACACCCGTGTAGGACTGCATATCTTCAGAAAAATTATCAAGGAAAAAGCCTGCAGTAAGGGACAGCATTGCCATACTGCCCAATTTAACCAGTGAATTATGACAAAAAATGGCCAAACGTTATGTAATGTTGCCCGCCATCTCACGTATGAATGTCACATAACGGCTCCTGCCTTGTAGAGGTTAAAGAAAGACTTCCCAAACCAGACACTACCATGGCATTCATTAAGGCAGAACTGAGGACCAAAGAGGGGTTACATTACATTCATTCACATCAGTCCTCCACAAAGACACAATACAAACAACACAACCACTTTTCCAGAAAGACATAATATTAGAGAGAGTTGCTCAATGTCAAATTTGGTCACAAACAAGAGTAAAGTTATGGTCTTCAAAAGAAAGGAAGTCACTGAAGGCATAGTGAGGCTGGATGATGAGGAACTGGAAAATGTGAGTGCATTTAAGTACCTGGATAGTGTGATGAGTAAGGATGGAAATGAACAGGATGAAGTGCTTGAAAGGATACAACAGGGAAGAAAGGTTGCTGGTTCTTTGAAAGCAGGGATAAGAAACAGGGAAATGAGCATGGAAGTAAAATACTCGCTGTATAATACTGTGATACCAACTCTAACACATGTAGGTAAAGCTTGAACCTTGTTGGAAGGATGCAAGTCAAGAGTGAGAGCAGTGGAAATGAGTTATTTGGGAGGAGCATGTGTAGTTACACAGAGAGACAGACTGGCAAATGAGGAAGTGAAGGAGTGTTGTGGCGTGGATGTGATAGAAAGCATTAGAAGAGATACACTGGGGTGGTTTGGTCATGTGGAGAGATTGGAGAGTAAGAGACTAACGTGGAAAGTGTATGTGAATGAGGTGGAGGGGAGGAGGAGGGCAGTGGAAGGAGGAAGCCAAGGATGATGTGGGGGGATGGAGTGGAAAGGAATATAAGAGAGGGGTGTGAGCTGGGGAGAAGGCAGTGACATGGCAGGGGACAGGGCAACATGGAGGTGATTTGTTTGTGGTCACCCCTTATGGGATTAAAGCACCTGGCAGAAGATAGATAGATTTTCCCAGCCACTCCCACACTGTTTGTGCAGTAGAAACCTCAGCTCCTCTCCCTAACACAAATACCTATCATTGCAGGGACTTGAACACTAAAAACACTGCCTGGTATACACAATCAAAACAACCACTGAGACCTCAACAATGCTTCACAACTCAATATGTAAATTCTCAATGACACCTCACACTACAAACTTATCTAACACCAGGCAAATCACACCCAATTCTCCCCAAACATCACATTCTGTTCACCAAAAGTTGCATTCAACACCACCTGGCAAACAGAACCCAAACTCTCCCCATCATTATCACTATAGAAATACTCCAAATCAGAGTGATCATGCCATCACAAACCACACGCAAGCAGACTGAACAAAAATCATGGAAGAAACAGAACACTTCTGCACACCAAACAATACCCTCAGTCGTAATTATTTTTCTAACAGTCACATCTTGGGAAACCGCAGGCTGTGATTCCTGAAAGCTATATAAAAATGGTGGTATCTACTGTATCGATACTTCCCCAACCAATCTGACAATTATAGTATGAAGTTCAGCACAATAATCTGCATCTCTCCTAAAATAATTTCAAAGTATCTGGCATATTAAGTTATTGCAGAATCTTCTACATAGCTACTTCTTCTTGACTAATTAAACTAAGCAAGTGAAGCTCTCTTCCCCAAAACTAATTTCCTAAAAGTAATTCCAGTGTAAACTTACCTTGAAAGAAAATGTGGTCCATTTCAAAGGGAATGCTTCCTATCTACCTCACATCATCCTATAGGTGGGGGGGAAAAAAAAAGGTAACAATGTCAAAATTAGGGTACATAATAAACAAAATTTCAGTTCAATACTCTTGTCTTGGTCTCCCATTCACCTCTTTATGTAATTGTACTAAAAAAAAAAAAAAAAAAAAAAAAAAAAAAAAAAAAAAAAAGGGGGGGGGTCTAATATGAAATCACAAGATTTTTCTCAGTAACTATACTTTTATTATATTGTAATTGCCAGTAAAATACTGCATGTCTATTTTTAACTATGCATGGTTACTACACATATTTAACTTTGTAAAATTTCTCAGGTCCAATATCCATTTTAAATATTATACCAGACAATGAAACTAAACCCTTTCTAACAGTATAATACATATATTGTACTGTACTGCCCAGATAATTTTATTCAGCTTTGGGAAGACCTCTTGTAGTGAAGGGGTATATGGAGACTATATCTTCAGTGTGAGAAATCTTTCCTAAATATAATAAAACTTCCTGGCGGTAGTGAGAATATATACTAAAAGTTTACTGAAGGAGTCAAGAGTAAACCTCAAACATTTACATACAGTACATATACAGTATACTTGACCCCTTTTAGCTATGCACGTATTTACTGTACAGTAGATCCTCACATCAAACCAATTGGTGAGAATCCTAGTTTGATGAATCCAAGGGTCACACCCCAGGTGGGAATTCAAACACGATAATAATTGACTATAATGTATTGCAGAACTGTAAATGAAAACCATACTCATTTTGCACTAACTTGACCCATAATTTTGCCCTTTCACAGCTTACTTCACATTCTTTTCATAGCACTTTATGACTAGCAGAGTATTGTACTGTATCAACATATTATCACAACTCAACAATCATGAAGGGGAGAAGGCAATTTAAAGCCAGGTTGTAGTGACATGGATAGGAAACATGTATTGTTCATTGTACTGATCACATATCGGCCCTAGTTCGGTATAGCCAACTTGAGTTCTGGGGGCTCTGAGGCATTCGATAAATCCAAAATCAACTATATAGAGGTTCAATACAGTATAGTGAGGGTCTACTATATGTCATTCTCACTGCCACCAGACTTTTTTTTTTTTTTTTTTTAATGTGTCCGACTCTGGGCATAGGCTTCACAGTATGCTATCAAGGCCCAGCAGTCCTCCTACATACCATACACCTCTATATGTCACCACTTCGGCGCTAACACCCACCGTCCATATTGAATACATGCTAGGGCTGTCTCATACAGGACTGGTGCATTGGTATTAGCAGGGGTATTTTTACGACATGTCGGCGGGTCTTCTGGTAGATCAGTAAAGCCTGATTTAATGAAATTCAAATCCTTAAACTGTTCCCTGCCCCAGACGGGATTTGAACCTGGGCCCGTTAGGAACGCATGCCACCTCTCTACCGGTTGAGCCACTCGTTAAAACTTGCAAACCAATTATGTTTAAAAGCATTTGGTTCTTGCTAATACCAGAAAACTTAGGGCAGGTCTCAGGTTGTGAAAGGGTTATTGATGGCAATACTGTGCCTATTTCCTGTGCTGGAGCAGGATGTCTTTATACCATCATTTGATACCAATGTAACCAGACTGCTCCACAGACCACTTCATTAAGTGTCCCTGAACTTCTACTCAGTCCCCAAAAAGAAGGATGGAAAATTTGAAAGAGCAACGTAGGCCAGGTGCATAGGGGCCACAACAAAAATCTCTACCATTCGAAACACCTCCCTTAAGCTGAATACATCATGCAGTAGGAAAAACAAAATGACTTCCTCAGACTGAAGGAGTTAAGGGAAAATGATAATATAGTGAAAGACTTATGGTTACATCCACTATCTCCACTCCAAAAAGTCTTTAAATGATTATCTTCTGGACAACAAAAACAATATACAAACCACACCTTTGTGTTGAAGGAGTAAGAAAATGTAAACTATTATCTTTTTAAAAGTTCACTAATTCAAGATAATTTTCAATAAACCTGGGGGTGACTTCTCACAGTGGGGGTGGAAACTACTTTCAATAGCCCTCTTCGCATAGGATACTGCCTTTATTAACCCCTTCATTTCTATGGACCTGTCTTTAATTTGAATAAAACTGTCTGGTGGCAGCAAGTAAAATACATCCTCAAGTTGAAAGGAATGACATGTACACCAATCCCTAAATATAATTGTGCTTTGCTTCTCTTGGCCTCACCATCACCCCTTACAGCCAGACCCAGACCCTCAGGAGAGAAGGGGGGGAGGGGAGGAAGTACTCTATCAAGTAATTACTGTACAAATTTTAACATCATCCATCATCCAATCCTATGTTGCCCCATGAGGAGCATAGAAGCCCAGGGCTAGGCAAGTTGGTCCTGACATTTAAGATGAGAGTGACCAGCCTCACTCATCCCTGCAGAGTGGCATTACATGAGGAATAAACTCCAACCACCCCTTTTTAAAAATATTTTCAGTTAGATATCAGGGAACTAATAAGTTTCTTTGCCTTTCTAATCTACCTTATACAGTAAATGAGAGCTCAATCTTGAACAATTTGGGGGAAGCAAAGCACAAACATGCTGATCTGAGGAAACAAATACAACTGCACATCTAGTCTTATACCTAAATAATCTGTATCACAAAAGCAACACACCTAGAAAAATATTAACTTACAATGTAACACAAAAATACTGTATAGTCGCAGCACATAGTCCTTGACCAGGGTGTAAGGGAAAGTCAATGCCACCACAGGGCTGCAATGTGTTGGAACACTTTCCCTTACACCCCCTGCAGGGGGTGATGCGGAAGGAGGCAGGGGGTGTAAGGGAACGTGTTCCGATGCACTGCAGCCCAGTGGTGGCATTGACTTTCCCTTACACCCTGGTCAAGGACTATGTGCCACGACTGTACATACAATAAAACAATACAGTTCTCTATTTTACTGCTACTTCTGGCTCCTCAAAGTACTGTAACTGGCAATATGAATCCCTGATGCAGTAGAAAGCCACGTACAATCTGTACTCGCCTAATGCGGTTTGCTGTAACGCAATATTGCTCTAACACAGCATGATTTTGCAGAAGGAAATAAACATTCTAACACAGGCACTATTAGCGTAATGTGGTAATTTGAACAGCGAAAAGTGTAAGTGTTCAGGTGGCTGCCAATTCAGCCTCAGCAAGTGTCTGTTGCGAGCTCTGTGCCCAGTTGTGGTGAGGTGACGGTGGAGGAAGTGATGGGGATTGCCAGGGACACCAGTGACACTTCAGATGAGCATATTATGCAGGAAGATGAGCAACAAGACAGGGACGAAGAGCAGAGGGAACAGCTAGAGGAAGAGAGGGAGGCCAGACCAGCAGGTGAACCCAACAGTGAAGTTTTAAGTCAAATCCAGAGTCAAGCTGTCTGTCTCAAGGAGTTCATCTTTGACAGTGACCCTTCCATTGCAAGAGGTAACGACATGATTAAGCAGATTGTTGACGCAGTCAGCGTCTACAATCGTATGCACACCGACCGAGTAAACTGCCGTAAACAGTCAGTGATCACCCGTTACTTCACCAGACAAGCTGACGCTGGTCTACAGCAGCAAGAGGATATCCAGCGACAGCAATATGAAGAAGCTATGGATGACCTAGAAAGTGATGTTTGGAGTGTTGCTAATGAAATGGACTGAAATAGACTTTGATGGAGTTTAGTGTGTGTTCTCCCCCTCTACTTCATCTCTGGCGACATGTGTCTGCTCTTCTCCTCACATAAGGTACAGTACAATAAATAAAAAAGTCCTATTGACCTAATGTATTTTTTTATAACCATATTAATGCTTTTAGGAGATTTAAATTTGGGGTATAAAAAAATTTTGCACCACAAGGGGGAAAAAATGGACTTTGGGCAGGGGTGCAGAAGGAAGTGGGGGTTTGCAAGAGTCCCTGTAACATGATATTTGCCTAACACAAGGTCAGTGTGGAAGCAAATACCAGTGTTAGGTGAGGACAGACTGTATCAAGGACTGACATATACCAGGAGCATTAAAATTTAACAATGTTGTAAACCTCCTTAGTACGATTATTACTGCTACTATCACACTTCATACATTTCTGGGAGACCTCTACATGAAGGAACAGTAAGTTATCATAATTCAATGTTTAATTATGGCCTAATTCTTTCATGAGAAGCCTCCTAGCTGAATAAAACAGTGGCAGTAGTACAAATAAAATAAGGACAGGTCTAGCTCTGACCAATGACCGGGGGAACCAGACACTATTCATAACTACAATACAAACTAAATGTGCATAATTACTATGTGCCACAAACCTGTAATCCTTCCACTTGTAAATAACCACAATACAGGCTATGTGTGCATAATTATGTGCCACTTCTGGCAACCCTACCACATGCAAACTAGTAAACTACCTGTGCACTCCCTACAAACAACCTCTTCAATCCCATAACTTATTTTTCATTTTTATCCTGCTACTTGTAACTGTTTTCTTTAGGTCAAGTAACCTTTCACACTGGCTGAGTTAAGTAGAGCCTCCATCATCTTACTACTGGGATGCTATCCTAAACTGAACAAAACCTGAAAGACAAAAAAAATAAATAAAAATAATATAAAAAAAAATGAAATGTATGTTGTGTTGAATGGGTTCAAGATGAAGTGAACACTTGTTAAAAAGTGTAAAGTTTGTATGCACACCTCGTAGGGTTTGCAGAATGTACACAGGATGATATTCAAATATGATAATGAATCCTGTACAATACTATATAGGGCATCAGAGAAGCATGTGCAATGGAGAAGAAAATGTGTTCAACTGAAGTGACTTTTCTAGCACTCTGTTTGAACAAATGAGGCGCTTGGAATGACAAGGGCCAATTGACAAAAGTTTTGAGTTGATCGCAATTAAAGGTTTGACATTATAATAACTCAGTGATAGGCTAAGGGCCTATATCCTGCACTGCGGGGCAAAAATATGAAGTTTAAGACCGTCTCTACAAGCTGGTACTTGTAACTCATAACCCCCCTTTTGTTCGATTGACCCTTGTCATTCCAAGCGTCTCAAATGTACAACAAACATTATAAACTACTATATACTGTACACAAATTTTAATAACTAACTTATGCAGTCCATACATTTATATACATTGTCTCAACAATCTCCTCATTTTTTTTCCTGTACTATTTTAATTTTTTTTCATCTTATTTCCCTCAGAACTTTCCTCTTCTTTCAAATTCATAATCCCGTCCCTTATTATTATTCACAGAAATACTCGTTTTCTTACCAAGTTTCCCATGTTTCCTCCTCTTGGCACATTCTCACTTCAAACCCCATTCAAATTTCCACCTATAAACAAAATCACACATCACTGCGCACTTCCTATACATATCTCAACTGCACCCTTTCATACAGTTCCTTGTAGCACAACTCCTACATAGTTCCACGCTTTTCCCCCATAATACAACTCCAAGATACCCTCCAATCTGTTCTTCCCGCATTAAGACTAATTATAATTATTAAAACATATCCTCACCCATAGAATACTACAAGTTTCTTCATTCACATCATCTCAAAACACCAACCTTTCCTTGTACTCCATTCTTCCTATAGCCTATCCATTCCAATTTCTCTATCCATATTCCAACCCCCACCATCTTATTTCCATTTCCCTAATCCCTAGTCATTCCTATCACCTTTTACTCTACATTGTTTTTCACACTGCAGGTAGTTATCGAGAGAGAGAGAGAGAGAGAGAGAGAGAGAGACTATATTCCCATAGCTCATTTAATTTGGCTACATCTGCCACATTAAGGGAGGAGAGACATTTCACACTGCTTCAGCTCCCACTAACAGTGGATGAGTATCACACTGCTTCTGCTGTCACATTATTAGGGAGGAGAGGAGAGAAGTATTTGACTTCTGCTGCCAGGTTATTTAGGTGCAAAGCTCTGTTAACCAAAAACTTTGAACACAAGGCAGGTAGGGAGGCAGATAATGGCAGGCACGAAAAGACCAGTGCACAGCCTGTGAAATAAATCCTATTAAAGTTTAGTTACCAGTACATCTTCCTAAATGGCTAAATCTTTCTGGAATTAGGCATACCAAAACAAGGGACAATACTCTCCAAGCAACACTTAAGAAGACTGGTGAATCTACAATGATTACATTACAACACCAACTGATATTTTCATTTGGCACCGAGAATTCTATAAGCATTCAGCCTTTATGACATATTTCACAAAGAAGAGCTAAACCTATGTTAGGGTCAGCTCCAGCAAGCCACTGGTGGTAAACTTACATGATTTCACTGTCACTCCACTCCTCAGTTCTACTACCAAACCCACACTGGGAAGCAAGCTCTTCATTCTGCCAGGAAGTAAATTTCCTTAAAATACTGCATCTTGATTTACTGGGTTTTATGTACTCTGCCTTATACACTCATAATGACAGTATAATAACTTATTGAGAGATAGTATAATAAGACCTATTTTTTTGTATCAAGACTGTTTCTGGGTGACAGTACTATAAGACCTATTTTTTAGTATCAAGACTTTCTGGGTGATAGTATAATAAGACCAATTTTTTAGTATCAAGACTGTTTCTGGGTGACGGAATGAGAAGACCTTGTTTCTGGGTGAGAGTCTAACAAGACCTTATTCCGAGTAACAGTATAAGGAGAACTATTTCTTAATGACAATAATTTCTAATTCCAGAACTGAAAATGCAAATCATAAACAAGTAAAATCTGACTTATATTTGGTAAAACTGTCCATGATGGTTGTGCTGATCCCTCTCCCAAGTAACAATGGCTTGCCAGTGCTAAATCCTCAATATCCAGCCACAGCAGTATTCCACTTCCACATTCTCCAATTAGTAGGCTGATCTGTAACTATCCATCATTTCATGAATTGGTAGGCTGATTTGTATCTATCCACCAGTCCATGAAAATAGGTTGTTCTTTATCTATCCATCAGTCCACAGAGCAATAGCTAAGTCTGTATCTAACCACCAGTCCATCTATCCAGTCAACCCGTATCTATCTATCAGTCCACAGATCAGTAGGTCAGTCTGTAGCAACCCATCAGTCCATGGATCAGTAGTTAGTCTATCTATCCATCAGCCTATCCCCACTCTCCTCTTGGTTCTTTCTCCATTTTTCCAAATCCTCTGGTCTCTTCCCTTCCCCACTCTCCACACCTTCCAATTCCTCCTTCCTCCCCCCCCACCCCTCACCCTCCAGCCCCTGTGATCCATCCTTTTTCTTATCTCCAATTCCTCTGCTCCCTCTCTCTAATTCCTTCCTCTCTCAAGTCCTCCCATCCCTTCCCAGGTCTTCCACTCTCTCACTCTAATCTGTCCTTCCCTTTTTATCCAGTCCCTCTCCAAATTGTCCAGTTTTCCTCCACTCTTGTGCACTTCTCCCCATGTGCACCACTAACTTGACCAATCTCCAGCTGCACCACCAAACCTATTGCTCTCTATGTTCACTTCCAGACATCTTGCCATGCACACCACCAAACCTACTTATCTGTCCTTCTCTGTGGATTGTATCTTCCACTCCAAGTACACTTCAAAACCATGTGCACCACAGAACCTCTCTCTCTCACTCCATTCATCCATGTGCACTAGGCCCCTCCACCAATCACATAGCTGTTCCACTAATTTGATTGCCCTGCCAAAGTACTGTTTACCTCAGTATTTTCAAATCACCTGCTCATCTTCACATCCCTAGCTCTACAGCTCATCTTTTCCTTCCAAAGGGTCTCTATATTCCACCACCACTATGAACACTTCATCCAGTATCAACATAACCTTCATTACCCTGTTCACCTTCATACCCCTATTATTAGTTTCATCTAGGCCACCTCACCATCATTTACGTACCACTGATGATTACCACCACCTTTTTCACACCAAGTACTGTATTTCTCACTCAAAGTCACCACCACCATTTTCACAACTTTCATTCTAATCACATCACCAGCCTATCAAAAACTTGAGTCACCATCATCCAATTTATCACCACCACCACCACCACAACTCTCTTCTCCCAAACACATCCAAATCATCTCAACATTACATATCACCAACTCGTTTTACCATACTACCTAATACCACCACCGACCTACTCATACTCACCAACTTCGCAATCCTCATGACTGGGTGGCTGTATCTTCTCAATCATCATGAATGGGCAGCTGTTGCCTGCACCCATCAGTCACAACCCAGGATCACATACTGTGTCTATCCTGCAGGGAATAACTAGGGAAACAAGGTTATTCATGTTCGTGGCACAGGATTAACAACCTAGCATCCTTAATGCCCTATCAATGAAGCAATTCAACACTCACCACCGGCGAGCTTGAACAATAACTGCTCCAGCGATGGGAAGAGTTGCTCCCGCGGAGTGTTTAATTATCTTACCTGAAAAGAAAAACTACAATCAGTCATCTGTAATAATTTTAATCATTTAATGCCATAAAATACGAAGATGGAACAGGGTATGAATCAATCTAGTATGAACACACTGTTGAAAGTACGGTAATTCTTCTTACAAGCTAATTATTCATATAATTTATAAATCATTTATAAGGGCTCCAACATGCTTGCAAGCATTGGCCTTGATCAACCTAATGACAGCTCTCCACACTGACTGATCTTCAGTAGCTTCCCTATTCAGTCCCTTATCTCTGAGGCCACACTATGACCTCGTCTGAGGTCATTTTCAGTCTGCTCTCGCAACCCTACCCCTGAAGTTTCACCTTCTGCACCGACTGTCATCCTCGATCCTCTCCACTTGCCCGAACCATCTCAATCTGCCCCTCCTCATCACAACACCAATACACTCCAATCCCATTCTTCCTCTCAACTTTTCAGCAGTAAACCTAGCCCCCCCAGGCTTCGCATTCAAGGACACACTGTATGTCCACCTAATAATTGTCACTTCTGTATGTCTGAGCCTGTGAATATCCTCCTCTTTTACTCCCCAGGTCCCACTACCATATAACATTACACTATCCCATGCATCATACAAAGATCCCTGGGCATTGAGGGAGAGCCCTCTCAATGTCAGGAGAGGCAACAGCTCCCTGAATATTCTCCAACCACTCATTACCCTAGCCACAGAGCTAATTCCAGCCCCACCTCCAGCACATAACATATCCCCCAAATAACAAAAATCTTTCACAAACTCGAGACACTCACCAGCAAGTTCAATCCTTTCATGTCTGACAATCTTTACATGCTCTCCCTGATACATTGCACATACAAAATCTGCATTTTCTCATAGTCTTCCCCTAATACCATTATATCTTTCATGCACCCACTTATCACAAGTAATGCACAAGATGGAGTTACTTCCCACACCCTTGTGGCAAACTGCACATGGCCACACTCACTTTGCTTTGACAGTACCACCACTGGCCCTTGGTATTATCACTTTGGTTTTATTCGCATTTACTCTCAAACCCTTGTGCCCCATACCTTCTCTTCACTTCCTAAATTTTTCTTTTTACTGTACACAATTTTATAATTTCTAAAGAAAAGTAAAACCTTTGGCTGTGAATAAAAAAATAAAAAAAAAAATCTGTGGCAAGTAGAAAATAGTTCAAGAATTTTATGCCTTTAATCAGGTGGACACTACAGTAATGTTCATCTGCAGCATGCAATCTTTCATGTTCAACCCTCTTGTTGCAGTCTATGAACTTTGTATAATTCAGCTTTGGAAAACCTGCCACAGCACTCTGAATTCATTTAGATATGGTCAGATTCCTACTTTATTCAGTTAGTAAAATAAGCTGCAACAATGGGATTCACTTATATACAGTACCTGTCATGTTAGGTGGTGGGTGGGGGTGCCCATCATCCACTCACTTGATGTAGTGTTGCCTACTTCTTGTCTACCATTCTTTTTCCACCTGTCCTCCTTCCTTAACTTCTCCCAACCTTTCTTTTATTACTCTTCTCTCCACTTCAGGAGGCTCTACATTAAGTGGCAAACCAAAAGGTTTCTTGTAACTCAGGAAACCATATACAATGCTGGGTGGTAACCATATAGCCAAATAACAGAGTGACGTGAAGCCTTCTGTTGTGTTCCTGTTGATGGGGAGAGGTTCCACATCACAACTTGTGCCCTGTTGTGGCAAGGTGCTGCCATTTGCATGGGAACATTGGTTCACCATATGGGATGACCCTGCAGGGGCAGTTACTTGCCTGCAGAGGATGGGTCTGCTCAGTCAGATAGGTTGCACAGCAACCTGTTGCATTACTTACCTTTTATGAAGCGAGGAGACATATGTGGTTAAGCGGTGATCCCTAGTCGGCAAAAACAGCGTTTTTGGTTCTTCATGGGAACACACATGTAACACCTGCAAAAGAAAAGTTTTATAAGAAGGTGAAAGTGGTATGATTGTAGCGTATGTATTGTGTGATGGCAGGAGTGAGACAGAAAACAAGTTTTGGAATGAGCAGGATGAAGCAGTGGGAGAAATGCCCAGGAGCTATTAAGTGATCATAATGGGCAATATGAAAGGAAGAGTAGGCACTGATCCTGAGGATGACATAATGGCTTGTAATGGAGTACCAGGAGGAAATGACAAAAGGGAAGCAACTGAAGGATGTGTCAGGAAAGGAGGCTGAGCATTTGTAACTTGTGTTTCAAACACAAAGTTGCACATACACATCCATGGTACGGAAGGAATGGGGACCACGTTGAAAGGAGCCTGATTGATTACGTGCTCGTAGAGAGGTCAATGCTGGGAATGGTTGCTGATACAAGGGCTGTGAGGGGACGACGTGGAGGTTTGTCAGATCACATGATTATAGTATGAAAGATCAAACTGAAAGAAGTGAGGTGGACCAGGAGAGAGAGGAGCAGTCAGGAGAAAGACTGGAAGTCGAGAAGCTGAGGATCAAAGATATGGCAGACGAATATGGAGCCAAAGTAGGGGAGGAGTTGGAATTGGAACCAAAGTAGGAATGAAGCAGTGTGTGGTGTGGCAAGAGTAATAACAATGAAGAAAGGTACAGCATGGTGGGATGAAGAAATTAAGAGAAGTGGATGAAAAGAGGAAATGGCTAGAGTGGTTACAGAGCAGGGGTTTAATTGAAATAAGAACTGAATATATTGAGAGCAAGAAGCAAGTAAAAAGACTAGTGAAGAGGAAAAAGGAGGTAAATGATGATCTAGGAAGAAAAATGAACGCAAATTACTCTGAAAATAAGAGGTTATTCTGGAAAGAGGTGCAGAAATGTAGAAGTGACAGTGCAAAAGAAATGTGAAAGTGTGAAGTTTGTCAGTGGTAGATTATTAACCCATGGGGATGAAGTAAGGACCAGATGGAAAGAACGTTTTGAAAGCCTGACGAACGGGAACAGAGAGAGCAGAATGGCTGTAAAAATGATTGGTTTTGGGGGTGTGCAGAGAAGGAATGCAGTGCCAGGAAATGAGCCACTTGCACAGGTGAAGAATGCTGTGAAGCAGCTGAAAACTGGGAAAGCAGCTGGGGTTGATGAGGTGTATGTTGAGACAATTAAGTGTTGTGGAAAGAGTAGTAGAGTGGAAAAATGCTGTGATTGTACCCCTGTACAAAACTAAAGGTGAGCGAAGTGAGTTCGTTTTTCGTTTTTGACAGCTCCAACATGCTTGCACGCATCAGCCTTGGTCACCTAACGGAGGCTCTCCATGCTGCTTGATCTAAGGCAGCCTATCTGTTCACTCCCTTAACCATGACCTCATCCCACATCTTTTCAGTCTACCCCTCACAACCCCACCCCCAATATTAACGCGTCTCACCCTCTGCACCCAGTTATCATCCCCCATTCTCTCCACATGCCCAAACCACCTCAATCTACCTTTCCTCATCGCAACATCAATACACTCCAGTCCCATCCTACCTCTCAACTCTTCCATCGTAAACCCAGGCCATGCACGCAGGGACGCAGTGCACATTCACCTAATCATTGTCATTTTTGTACATTTGAGCCAGTGAATATCCTCTTCCTTTACTGCCCAGGTCTCACTACCATACAGTATTACACTCCTAACACATACTGCATACAAAGAATTACCATGGCATAAGTATAAGGGGGGGGGGTGAATTGGGAGCAGGGCAGTGAAATGGCAGGGGACAAGGTGATGTGGAAGCGATTTGTTTGTGGCCACCCCGAATAAAGGATTAAGGCATCTGGCAGTAGATAGATAGATAAGTTTACTGAGTGTTGTACAGAAGGTGTACGGAAATTGGATGAATTACAGAGAAATTGAGAGATATCAAAGTCCTAGTGAGTGATGAACAGAGTGGCTTTGGAAGTGGCAGAGGATGTGTGGTTCAAATATTTGCAGCGAGACAGATAGTGGAGAAGGCTTGTGAGAAGGACTATAAGGTGTTTTTGGCACTTATGGATCTGGAAAAAGCATACAACAAAGTAGACAGAGAAGGATTGTGGAAGGTTTTGCGCAAGTATGGTGCAGATGGTACACGGCTAGGTGCCGTCAAGTTTTTATGATGGTAGTGAGGCATGTGTAAGAGTAAATGGGCATCTAAGTGAACGGCTCACAATCAACGTGGGCATGCAACAAGGTTGTGTGATGTCCCCATGGTTGTTCAATGCATATACAGATGGGGTGATAAGAAAAGTAAAAACATGGATAATGGAGAGAGGGATGGTGTTGGTAATGAATGGTGATGGTTGGAATATCTCAAATTTGTTGTATGCTGATGATGCAGTGCTACTTGCAATGCCGGACAAAAACTTGGTAGACTACTGCAGAGTCTGTTGATATCTGTGAGCATCGTGCCTTGAAAGTAAAATGTAGAAAAGAAAAAAGTGATGGCTATTGAGAAAGGTGACTTCCAGTGTGATGTTACAGTGAATGGAGATGACTGGAATTAGTGAAAGTTCAAATACCTGGGTACAGTGATAGAAAAGAGAGGAAATGCACACAAGAAGTGGAAAGTAAAGTGACACTAAGGAAAGCAACTGGTGCTTGGAAGGCCTTGATAAGAAACAGAAGCTTGAGTGTTGCAGTTGCACGAGGCCTACTCCAAGGAGTGTCAGTGCCAACTTAACACATGGATGTGAGACTACAGTGTGGCACAAAAATGAAAAGTCAAGAGTGAGAGCAGTGGAGATGGGACTGCTGAGCAATGTATGTGGAGTACAGCGAGTGGATAGAATACAAAATAATGTAATTCATGAAAGATGAGGCGTGAGAAAGTCTGTGGATACCAGAATCGAAAAGTGTACCAAGATGGTATGGTCATGTGGAGAGGATGGATAACAATAGAGTGGTGAAAAAGTTATATCTGAGTGAATATGAAGGAGGGAGGAGGCGAGGTAAGCCAAGGAGAAGGTGGAGGGATGGTGGATGAGTGTGTAAGGAACAAAGGTATGGAAGTCGGTGAGACTAGGGGACTGATAAGAGATTGAGCTGGCTGGATGAATGTTGGGAGAAGTGCATGATCAGGAATTTGGCACCCCTTTTTAACATGACAGCATTTGGATTGACTCTACCGGATACATTTATGTGAAGCTACAGAATGTAGTGAAAGTCTTTGGCATATCAGATAGAGCTAGGATTTCGGGGGCTTGAGTGATGAGTAAATGGAAGCATGGCCCATTGCATCAAGCAAACTTGGGTTGTCTGGATGCTGCTACTCCTCACCCTGCCCTAAGGTGGGAAAGGAGGTCCAGATGATGATGATGATGCACATTCCTTAATTAACATAAACTTTACAAAATCCTATCCAATCCAGGCCTGAATTTAATCACACAAACCCACCTATCAGACTCCAAGGCAGCATGCTGGGAGAGAACCAGATTCATTAACAGGTCGTGAGTATCAGGCAGAGTTGGGGAAAATGGGCTCTCTTCAGAAGGTGGCAGGTGTCTTTATTCACCACAGTTCTGATTAAGGTATCCATGGCTGACTCTTCCTAGTTAGCAAAATTAGATCTTGAGGTACAGCAGGAGTGGACTGGATGATTGTTATCATCTGACTTCTCATTTCTCACAACTCACCCCAACTGCCACACTCACACCAAGACAGATGCAGCATGTTCCTCCACCCTGGAATGCAATTCATATTAATATTCCTCCCAAAAATATGTTGCATCATCAATTTACCAACCCAGTCAAGAGCATAATTACTGTATGTCAGGTAGTAAAGCTCACAATGACAATGTTAATACTCTAATGCCAATGGAAGAATGCAATAAGTGCGAAGCATAAGTATAAACTTACAATGAGAACATATCAGGTGTGGTGGTTGTAAAGATGATCAGCTCTCGCGAGGTGTCTGTCTTGCTAGTGCCGAACCCTCTAGTTCAACCAAACCATCTTCCACTCCTCCAGCCAAGTCAGTCAGTCAGTGGGTCTGTATCTGTCAAATCTCTCACTCACACTCTCCATCCCCCTCCCAAAGCCCTTCCTCTTTCCTACTCCTCCCTCTCTCTGACCTTCCTTCCCTCTAAGCTCACCTTCACTCCCTCTTCCCCCCTCCAAGACATCCAATACCTTCCTCTCCAAGTCCTCCGATCCCTTCTTCTCTCCAAATTATCTAATCCCCGCTCACTGAAATCCTTTGACTCCACTAACTGAGTCACCCATATGCCCTCTCCCCAAGTCCTCCAACCCCTCCCTTCCCCGAGTCCTAAATCCCTCCTCTTCCCAAGGCCTCTCCCCAAGTCCTCCAACCCCTCCCCTCCCCGAGTCCTCAATCCCTCCTCTCTCCAAGGCCTGTGATCTTCCTTTTCTCCAAGGTCTCTGATCTTTCTTCTCTCCAAGTCCTCTGATCTTCCTTCTCTCCAAGTCCTCTGATTTTCCTTCTCTCCAAGTCCTCCAATCTTCCTTCTCTCAAAGTTCTCATTCCCCCACCCCCTTAGTAGGTCCTGGAATTCCACTCTCTCATCAAGTCTTCCAATCCTCCCCTCTCTTCAAATCCTCTAATCCCCCCATTCTTCCAATCCCCAACCACTGTGAAACCTCTGACTCCTCCACACTCTCTCCAGGTAGTCTGATCCCTCTTTTCCTCTCCTTGACTACAATACGCTAATCCCTTCTTCCCTTTCTCTCTGTACAGTACTCCAATTCCCCCCTTCCTCTCCCAAAGTACAGTTCTCTAATCCCTCCACCCCACGTCTCAAAGTACAATATTTCAGTCTTTCTTTTTCAGAGTACAATATTCCAGTCCTTCTTTCTCAGAGTATAGTATTCTAATGCCTCCTTCCCCCTCTTCTCTTTCCAGCTACAGTACTCCACTCTCTACTGTTTCCTCTCAAGAGTACAATACTCTGATTGCCCCCTCACTCTGAATACTGTCCTCTGATGCCTAGTGTATTTTGAATCCCTCCTACCCTACCTGAATAATCCCTCTTTCCCTCCACTCTCCAAGCCCCCTCTTCACTCAAAATCCCCCCCCCCCCTTTTTAGTTTTGAGAATTCCTTCTCTCTCTGTCCTCCAACCCTACCTTCCTCCAGTTCCTCATCATCCCACCTCTCCAGCTCCCGCTATTCCTCTATCTCCTCCCATGTGCACTTTTTTATCTCTAATTGCACCTTCAAACCTATCAATATGTGCATAATCAAATTCTACCTGACCATGTGCACCCAAAGCCCATTCATCTAACCCATGTGCACCACCAAACCTATCTATCTACCCCATGAGCAACACCAGACCAATCTACCTACATGTGCACTACCACCACCCATGTGTACCACCAAACCTAACCATCCATGTGCACCACTAAACCTATTTATCCACATGCACCACCAATTATATTTATCCATGTGCACCTCCAAAGCTATTTATCCATGTGCACCTCCAAACCTATTTATCCATATGCACCAACAAACTTACCTATCCATGTACACCACCAAATCTATTTATCCATGTGCACCTCCAAACCTATTGATCCATGTGCACCACCAAACCTATTTATCCATGTGCACCTCCAAACCTATTAATTCATGTGCAACACCAAACCTATATCTCCATGTGTACCTCCAAACCTATTTCTCCATGTGCACTTCCAAACCTTACCTGTCCACCAAACCTACCTACCCATGCACACCACCAAATCTACTTATCCATGTGCACCACCAAATCTACTTATCCATGTGCACCACCAAATCTACTTATCCATGTGCACCACCAAAGCTACCTATCCATGTGCACCAACCTACCTAACCATGTACTGCCAAACCCATCTATCCATGTGCAACTTCAAACCTATCTATCCATGTGCACCCCCAAAGGTACCTATTCATGTGCATCACCAAAGCTACCTGTCTATGTGCACCACCAAACTTACCTATCCATGTGCATCACCAAACCTACCTATCCATGTGCATCATCTAGGCTAAAGACATCTGTCCTGCAGTACACCACAGTGGATTGGGTGATTGTGTCTACAGTCACTCCCATGTCTTTCATCTCTCATGGATTGTATGACTGTGCTCGTCACTCCAGCTATTCCTTCAACTCACTCCTGCTGCCACAGCCACACTTGGATGCAGTTACTTCATCCTGTCAAGTGCATTCCATTAAATTTCATACAATGATGCACAGCCAAGTTATTTAACATGTGCTTACACTGCATACTCAAAATGAAAGTACAGTACATTAGTCACTGTCATCGGAAACAACTAGCTATGAAGGTGCACATCACAAATATGAATCAGACTTACACTTAGGTTAGTAGGGCTGTGGTTGCTGCTGGTCACCACTATTAGGCAGTCCATTTCAACAGCACTGAGTCTTCAATCTCGACCATGCCATTCTTCAGTCTGCCACTTCTATGTTGTTGGTCATTCAGTAACCATTACGTCCTTTCCTCCAGTCCGTACCTTCAAGTCCTCATGTCCGCCCACCAGCCGCTTCCCCAAGTCCTCTGGTCCCTCTTCTCTCTCTCCAGGTCCTTCAAATCTTTCTACCCCTTTCTCCAAGCCATTTCCTTCCCACCCTTCCCTCAAGTCCTCCTTCCTTCTCTTTACATCCACACTCCTAATCCCTCCTTCTGACCATCTTCCTTCCTTCTCTTAACATCCAGTCCCTACTTCCCCCTCTCCTAAGTCATCAGTTCCCTCCTTCCCACTTTCTCAAATAATTTCTTCCCTCTCTCTCAAGTCCTTCAGTCCCTACTACCCCCTCTTCCAAGTCCTCAGATCTCTTGTTCCCTCTCCTCCAGTCTTTCCCCCTCCTTCCAAGTCCTTCAACCCCTCCCCCCCATCCAAGTCCTCCAACACTTTCCTCTCCTTCCAAGTCCTCTAATCCTTCCTTCATCTTCCAAGTCCTCTAATCCCTTCCCTTCCTTCCAAGTCCTCCAATTCCTCCCTCTTCTTCCAAGTCCTCCAATCCCTCCCCCTCCTTCCAAGCCCTCCCATCCCTCTCCCAAGTTCTCCAATCCAACTTTTCCTCTACTAAGTCCTCCAATCCCTCCATCCCTCTCCCAAGTCCTCCAGTCCTTCCATTTCTCTCCCAAGTCCTCCAATCCCTCCATCCCTTTCTCAAGTCCTCCAATCCCTCCATCTCTCTCCCAAGTTCTCCAATCCCTCCATCCCTCCCTCAAGTCCTCCATTTCCTCCCTCTCACATTCTCGAATCCCTCGTTCCCTCTCTCAAGTCATGTAACCCCTCCTTCCCTCAAGTTCTCCAATCCCACCTTCCCTCTCAAGTTCTTCTGCCTTGCTCACCGAGTCCTCCGATCCCTTCTGCCCAACTCACTTAGTCCTCTGATCCTTTCTGCCCCACTCACTAGGTCCTCTGATCCCTTCAGTCCCACTCACCAAGTCCTCTGGTCCCTTCTGCCCCACTCACCGTGTCCTCTGATCCCTTTTGCCCTGCTCACCGTGTCCTCCGATCCCTTCTTCCCCACTCACCAGGTTCTCCAATCCCTTCTGTCCCACTCACTGAGTCCTCCGATCCCTTCTTCCCCGATCACCAGGTCCTCCGATCCCTTCTGCACCGCTCACTATGTCTTTCAATCCCCTCTGCTCTGCTCACAAAGTTCTTCGATCTTGTTCCCTTCTCGAGTCCTCCAATCCCGCCACTCTCAGTCCTCCAATCCCACCCCACTCTCAGTGCTCCAGTCCCACACCACTCTCAGTGCTCCAATCCCACCCCGCTCTCAGTGCTCCAATCCCACACCACCCTCAGTCCTCCGATCCCACACCACTCTCAGTGCACCAATCCCACCCCGCTCTCAGTGCTCCAATCCCACCCCACTCTCAGTCCTCCAATCCTACCCCACTCTGTGCTCCGATCGCACCCCGCTCTCAGAGCTCTGAACCCACCCTGCTATTAGTGCTCCAATCCCACCTCGCTCTCAGTGCTCCGATCTCACCCCACTCTCAGTGCTCAGATCCCACCCTGCTCAGTCCACCGATCCCACTCCGTTCTCAGTACTCCGATCCCACCCCGCTCTCAGTGCTCCGATCTCACTTCTCTCTCAGTGCTCTGATCTCACTTCGCTCTCAGTGCTCCGATCTCGCCCCGCTCTCAGTGCTCCGATCTCGCCCCGCTCTCAGTGCTCCGATCTCGCCCCGCTCTCAGTGCTCCGATCTCGCCCCGCTCTCAGTGCTCCGATCTCGCCCCGCTCTCAGTGCTCCGATCTCGCCCCGCTCTCAGTGCTCCGATCTCGCCCCGCTCTCAGTGCTCCGATCTCGCCCCGCTCTCAGTGCTCCGATCTCGCCCCGCTCTCAGTGCTCCGATCTCGCCCCGCTCTCAGTGCTCCGATCTCGCCCCGCTCTCAGTGCTCCGATCTCGCCCTGTTCTCAGTGCTCCGATCTCACCCCACTCTCAGTGCTCCAATCCCACCCAACTGTACTCTGATCCAGGCCTGCTCTCCAAGTCCTCTAATCCCATCCCCCCTTGAGTCCTATCATTCCATGTACACCTCCAAATCTACAACTCCATGTGCACCTCCAAATCTATCACTCCATGTGTGCCTCCAAATCCATCACTCCATGTGCACCTTCAAATCTATCACTCCATGTGCACCTCCAATTCTATCACTCCATGTGCACCTCCAAATCTACCACTCCATGTGCACCTCCAAATCTATCACTCCATGTGCACCTCCAATTCTATCACTCCATGTGCACCTCCATATCTATCATTCCATGTGCACCTACAAACCTAGCTGCAAGTGCCACCCTAATCATACTCACCACTACCTCAAACCTCGTGATTGGCCAGCCATCTCTCATTTTCACCAATCACAGCCCAGGAAGAATGAAGGGGGAGTGTGACGCCGGCGTGTGGTGGTACCAATATAACTGGGCGATTCTGCTGCCTAGTTATAAACCGTTCCTCAACTCCCTCCCTATCCTCAAAAGGAGGATGGTGGATTGCAGAAGGTTAACTTCAGCTTACAGTCCACCAGGTTCACATTAAGCCTGAAGCCACAACAGCAGCACCGACAGCCAAGGTTCACATACCATGCCTATTATTCTGCAGGGAGAAACTAGAGAAAAAAGGTTATTCATGTTCGTGGCATTGGATTAACAACCTAACAACCCTAACGCCCTATCAACGAGGCAATTCAACACTCACCACCGGCGAGCTTGAACAACAGTTGCTCCAGCGAAGGGAAGAGTTGCTCCCGCGGAGTGTTTTATCATTTTACCTGCAAAAGAAAAATGAGTTACTTATTAACCCTTTCAATCTTGGCACTGTTAATACAACGACGATATATTCTATTGTATTTTTGAGTTAGATATAGCCCTTGCACTACCAGATGTCTCTCTGTGAGCTGAGTAAAATTGTCTTATGGTAGTTATATCAAATCCCCTATGTGACCAGGTCAACACTGCCTACAGCACACAAAGTATATAGTACAGTACCAGTATGACAGCGGGAGGGGGGGGATCCATAAAGGGCTAAGTAGTACAGCTAGTTATTTGTTTACTTGACACTGTCAATCAAGTTAAAATGGATATGTATTTATTTTGGCAGAAACTGGATTTTCCTCAACTGGTGAAATCCCAGACGTTTAACCACCCCTTTCTTCAGCGACGAGCTTCCAACTCTCTTAAACTAACAACTGTATGACGGGATGAAGACTTGTAAACCATTATTAACCCATAAGAACACTTAGGATCCTATGGTTTATTCTGATGAATAGTCTTCTGGATTAAGCTACAAAACAATACGGTACTTGATTGCCCAGACCACGACAGGGTCAATGACATTTGGCAAATTCCAGGCTATTAATAAACAGCCGCAGGAGAAGGGTTTACTTTAATGTCAGTGTTATTTACCTTATTCGACGCGATGAGACGAATTTGGTAGAGTGGTGATCCTCAGTTACCAACAAAGCCTTTGTACAGTTTTCCTTCTTCCTGTGCACACACTTATCTGCAAAGGAAAGCAAAATTTACTTTCGTTAGACCACACACACACACACACATATATATATATATATATATATATATTCACTATCAATGTTTTGCCGATCTGATCTTCACTTCAACAATTAAGAAAACTTATTCTGTGTAAGACTTTCCCCATCCCATCAAACATATTCCCTCCCCGTATTTTTTTTCTTTATACTCCTTCAAAATGTATCAAGAAATACCGGTAAATATTTCAACTTTACCTATTCTATGCCTAACTCGAGACAACCTTGCTATTCATGGCATAAGTTTGCCAAGACAACCATTCTGTCACCCGCGAGTTCCGCTCTGTCGCACTGTGACTGCACTGACACCCGAAGACCGCTGGCTTGGACTGAATATCAAATACTTGTTTCCCAGGGTTATAGCTTGAATATCTATATTTCCACGATTTCATTGTATACAAAAGTAATAAACCGAAGAAAAAACGTCAATTATAATTCCTTATATCACAAGCCAATCACAGTCCTAATAATTTATTCCGAATCCACATGGGCGAATTTAGGGGTTGCCCTGGAAACATCCCTTGGTTGGAAAGACAATGTTATAGGCTTAGGAATGGATTTTGTGTGGGGGGGTGAAGAATGTGTGTGTGTGGGGGGGGGGGAGAAATCGACACCACATAATCAACAGAAGACGTAAGGTATGCACTTCGCTTACGGGGTATCAGATACATTTTCTGAAAATCAGTCGATCAAATCACATTTAGTAAGCTGCCTGAATGAATTTCAAGCCTTGTTACTTTTGCATACGGCTGTCCAGCAGATACTGTTCCTCTGTTTTTACTATATTTACCTCCATTATCACGGTGCACAAGGGCACCTTCTATTTTAGAAAAAATCAAATATAACTCTCCAATCATTTTATGATAGCTGATGAACTGCATTCTTCCTTACAAATATCTATGTATTAAAAGACGAAATAAGATGCATTAAAAATGCATTATTTGGACTTTTTTACTGACTTGAATGTATATTATTTTACTCCTTTGCCCTTATGTACTGTACATCTTTAATCGACATAACGTAGGATTACACCTGAAATTATTCCTGGATCCGCCCCTTATCCTCACTAATTTATTCCAAATCAACCTAACATGTTCATTAAAAATCAAACCCAACGAACTTATTGTGAATGCAACCTATTTTATTTCAATGCCACCCACCTGCATTCACTCTACAACCAACCTTAATATTAAACACTGGATTTATTCCAATCTATTAAATGTATTCCAAATCCAGTCTATTAATTATAAACCCAACCTAACTCATTAATTACAAACCCACTCTATCGAATATATTCCAGACAAAGGCTATTAAATATATTCCAAACCCAACCTAATGATTTAAAAACCAACCTAATGAACTGATAGTTCAATAATCGATACCAGGAAATCAGAGAACTTTCTTGAGGAAAGTTCTCAATTTAATCAAACATTCCACGATCAACCCCAAGCTCATTCTTAATTCCACACTCTTTCTGAACGAATGCTAAAAGGGCTTGTCAAAATTCAGGCGAAGAATAACTATGGGAAACTGGTAAACTCTAAATTTTGTCTGAGCCTCCTTTTACATCGTCCGTATTTAAAGGCTAATCCCTTCACTATGTGTTCTAATTATATACCTCCATTTTTAAAAAAATTCTGGGAATAGTTCATTTGAAGATTACTGAAAGCTATTATCAATTTTCGTAATAAAAATACACGAATAATACATAGAGTTAATGAAGGCTACTAATCTTAGATATCATTAAAAATAAACTTACATTAAGGAGAATATTGAGGTTAATGATGGCTAACACCTAACGAGTAATCCAAAAAACATGTTACGGCGAACACTAAGGTTAATTTAGCTATGTAAATTGGAAGGGGGGGGGGAGGGTAAGAATACTGCAGGGCTGACGAGGCCTACTACTTGATTCGAAAAAATGTTAAGGAGAAATAATACTGAGGTTAATGAAGACTATTACCTAACCTTTTCAGTTCTAAATACCTGCCTATTACGAAATTAATGGGCAATTAATTTTTCGATAAAATATACGAAAAAAAAAAAAAAGGCCATTCTACATCCCCTGGCGGGAAAATGTTTAGAAAATCATAATTCCAACCGAAAATTGCTCCACGTCGACCTTAAAAAAAAAAAATCCTAAAAAAAAAAAAAAAACTGGGCAGGTTAAATTACAATCGTATCGAATTTCACGCTGCGTTAAAAAATATCAGCTGGGTGACGGTCTCCAGTAAAAATAAATGAAAAGCAGGCATAAGTCGCGAAACCCCCGCTGTAATGCCACGTACAGTTTCCTGTCATCTACGACTTTCATTAATAACATCCAAAGCAGATTACACATTCTTATCCGAAAATAGGATGATGATGCTTTAAAAATGCTTATCAAAGGTGTGATAGAGGTCTTGTCCTATTGTTCGATTCTATTAACAATGGGCCGCTGCATCCGATTTAAATTTCACAACGGACCGTTACGAGATTCAAATTTTATAGGTCGGCGATGACCATCCGAGACTCAGCCGCGGTGATCTAGTGTATCTTCGGCCTTTGAGCCTCTGGTGAATTAATCACAAGATAACCTGGGATACAATGTCACTGCATCATCCTGGTTACCAAAGTTTCCTCCCCCAAGGTGATAATCCTAGATCGTATAACGCGAGCTGCCCATATTTGGAGCTGACGGCAGGTTTATAAACAAAAAACGTCGTATTCTAGTTTTTATATGGGCCATTACGTTTAGAGTCAAGTACTGTACCAAGCCGTCAAGTCAGCTTCAAATTTTTCGAGGGGCCGTCACGCCAAATTCAAATTTTACAAGGGGTCGTCACGCAGTCACCGGCATCGAAGCTTCTAGAATGTTCCGAGCGCCTCACGATGGCGCAAGAACGCCACGTGCAACGTAAATTCTGAAATCAAGTAACAGACTTCAAATATCTAATTACCTCCAATCCCTGTATTCTGCATTTTGCTGCAAATTACTCATGCGACCGACAAATGCACCTTTAAAAGTTACTAAGAAGGGCTGGTCACTTCCCGGCGCTGCTCAAAGATGGCGTCCCCATCAACACGGAAAATTTCCTAACGCACCAAATCTTCTATAATGGCATTAAAAATCTCTACATACCATCCCAAGCTGACAATACGATCAAACAGTAAGTGAAACTAGCTTCAAAAACTACAAATGCAAACAAAATCTCACCGATAATGGTGCAGCAGAAGAGAAGTCCAACACACACCCAACCTTGAAGACCTCAACTCATGTAATGAGACGCCGTCGAAGGGAGTTTTGGAGGGAAGTTTGAAAGGGCATTATCCGAAACCTCAATGGCATCATCGCCTTACGTAAGTTTACTTGTATTCTTTACTGGTCTAGATTACTTTTATTTTTTAAAAATTACAACTAAATCGTAAACTCTACATTATCGGTAAATTTAAACAAAGTTTTATCCGCTGTTTACACCATCGAAGGCACGAAACAATTCTGCATTATTTTTTTCAGCAATCCTGACTCGATTTAATAACTTAGAATGAAATCATGATCAGAAATGACAGCGTAATTCGAACTTTGTATCCATAATTAAACAGATATTTTGGCAAACTATTTTTTTTTCTAACAAAAAGGAAAGGCTGAGAAAAGGAGGAAAGGGAGGGAAGATGAAATAAAAAGTGGGGGGGAAGGAGGGATGGTGGGATAAAAGAGGTTGGAGGATGGGGTAGAGATGCCAGATTGTCAAATTTAGTTAATATTCCCCGTCGTAAGGAGGATTTACTTCTGTAAGCAATTGGTTAACAAGAATACGATGCTAGTCGCGAAGAGGTGCCGTGGAAAGGATGTAGAACCATAGCATTGCCTCTCAGCTACTGCGATACGCGAAATAACTTGCAAAGGGCGAAAATTCGATCCAGTTAAAGGACTATAGCTGGAGAAACAAAACAAAACGTATTGTCGCGAAATAAGCTCCCTAATTCGTCTTCCTTAGCGATTTATTTTTGGACATGGCTGGTTAATAACCTTCAGTACGTTATTTATGCAGAGTATGGCGGCCTCAGGAAGGCTGAAAAGGATAGTAAAGCGTAATAATCAAAATTAATCGCCAAAGAAAACTTGCTTGGGAGCTTCCTTAAGCAACGAGAATAAGGGCCCAAGACTTTCCCAGTTAAGCAATATCATCCAGCACAGGAAAGTGCAAGAGGCGAAAAACTTTGCGAACTTTTGTACCTGTCTGTACTGTACGTCCTTTAGTGAAACTTGGATGGTTTTACCTTGGAGTTTTACAGTCGCTTAATTTGCCTAAAAATATTCGATCCATGTCATCTATCTTTATCAGGCAGCCTATCTACCATCTACCTGTCTATCTGCGGTTCCTAGTTAGTCAACCTATCTATATCAATCCATCGTGTCTACTTACCCTATATCAATCCATCACCTATCTAACTACCTTTATCAAATAGTCAACCTATCTACCTACCTACCTCTGCACGTCTGTCTATCCATTTATCAGTCAATCCACCCAGCCATCTATCAGTATAGAACAGATCCATATGCCTATAGCCAGATGTCTTTTGATGACTTACCTCTGGGTTTGTGTGGACTCAGTACAGTACTGTGCACAGATCTGTGTCTAACTTGGTCCAGGACCTATACCTGACCTCTCAGTTACATGTACACTGTGGCCACCAGTCAGCTGTAGGCGAGTCACGTGAAACTATTACTGTCTGTGCTACCTGTAGGTAGTCTTATAAGTGGAACTGCTTGACAGGTGGCCAGGCAGCTACATACAAGTCTACACAAGGCTCACCTCTTGGTTTGAGGTGACAGTGCAGTTTAAGTTTTGCCTCTGGGAAATGATGACTTAACTATGTGTGGCTTCCTTGTTTATGTCTCATAGTTCCTATAACCGTGGCTGAGGTAGCCCCACTTGCAGGTATGAGGTAGTCTGTGCTCTCAGTTGGCATCACAGGAGAGAGCAACGAATGATCTTCAGAATGGAGGCAGTAGAACATGGGTTGGTGCCCCATCTGCTTATCATGCAGATGTCTACATTATATTTCCACCAAGACTGACTCCAGCAGGCCAATATGAGGCTCATGTCCACCACTGCATTTATTACCTCCAACATCAGAGTGGGTACAGTGACCCCAGCTGAACAAGCAGACCTTCCCTTGGCCATGCCTGCTATATCTAACATGTCGTCCAAGCTGTCACACTGAGCATTCTAGGGGTTACTTACATTCCACTGGTCACATTACAGCTGTTAGCAATGACTCACTGAAGACAGGTCCAAGTATGACAAACAAAGGAAAAACAAAGTGAGTAGCCAGGAAACAAATACTGTATACAGTATCAAGTACTGACACGTTGCAAACAATGGAAAGTCACCCTTCAATCATATTATCACATTCAAAGAGTAATAGAGGACTTTATTAAACAGTTATATAATATTACAAGATTGATTCTACTGCAGAATGTTTACCCTTAACACTGCAACTATCACAGCCATCGCCATTATTATACATATGTAAGGAACATAGAGAATGAAAGCAATGCGAGTATAAGTGGCTAGGGAATGGCTGGGAGAAGGAGGGAGGTGAGAAGAAAGGAATAAATCAGTAGGATAGAAGTTGTGGAAGTAATAAAGACAGTAAAAGTGGGGAAAGCCCCAGGAAATGATGGAGTGTGTGGTGAAAAGCTGAAGCATGGGGGAGAGATAATAGTAGAATGGATACGGAAAATGTGCAGATTGGCCTGGGAAAAAGGTAGAGTCCTGGAGGATTGGAAGTCAGGTAAATTTATTCCCCTGTATAAAAGAAATGGGGACAAAAAGAAGTGTGTGGTAATCATAGGGGCATTTGTCTTCTTAGTTTAACAGGAAAAGTATATGGTGGGATACTCATTGACAATTAGGGAAATAACAGAAGAATTAGTTGGAGAAGGACAGGACGGTTTTAGGAAGAGAAGAGGTTGTATAGATCAGATAATCATTCTTAGGTCTTTAGTGGAAAAGTTTCTAGAGAGGGGAAAGTTTTATGCGGCCTTCGTTGATTTGGAGAAAGCATATGACAGGGTGGATAGACAAGGAATGTGGAAAGTATTAAGAATATATGGAGTAAATGGGAAGTTGCTGAGTGCCATGAAGAGTATGTATGAGAGTGCAAAGGCTGCTGTGCACGTGGATAGTGAACCGAGTAAATTTTTCTATTTGAATGTTGGATTGAAAAAGGGATGTGTAATGTCCCCATGGTTGTTCAATCTGTACATGGATAGGGTTATAAAAGAGGTACAAGGTAGGGCAATGGATGCTGGAGCGACCCTAATGAGAGATGGCTGTGTTTGGAAACCCCCTGTACAGTTGTTTGCAGATGATACTGTACTGTTAAGTGAAGACGAAGGGGAACTGCAAGGCTTGGTGAATGAGTCTGGGAGAGTGTAGGAAACAGAATATAAAGGTGAATGTAAGGAAGAGTAAAGTTATGGTCTTCAGGAGAAATGAACCCAATGAATGTACAGTGGGGCTGGATGAGGAGGAAATGGAAAATATAAGTGTGTTTAGGTACCTGGGTAGTGTGATGAGTAAGGATGGGAGTCTAGAGGGTGAAGTGCTTGAAAGGGTACAACAGAGAAGAAAGTTGCTGGTTCTTAAGCAGTGATAAGGAACAAGGAAGTGAGCATGGAAGTATGGAAGTGGAGCTTGGACCTTGTTGGAAGGACTCAAGTCGAGAGTGTTAGCAGTGGAAATGAGTTATCTGAGAGGAGCATGTGGAGTTATGTGGAGAGACAGACTAGCAAATGGGGAGATGAAAGAGCATTGAGGTGCAGATGTGGATGTGACAGAGTGTTAGGAGAAATACACTGAGGTGGTTTGGCCATGTGGAGAGGATGGAGAGTGCGAGGCTAACAAGGAGAGTGTACGTGAGTATGATGGAGGGGGAAGAGGGAAGGGGAGCCCGAGGATGAGATGGAGGGCTGGAGTAGAGAGGTATATTAGAGAGGGGAGTTTGAGCTGGGGGCATGGCAGTGAAACAGTGTTGGACAGGACAACATAGAGGCGATTTGTTTATGGCCACCCCTTACAGGATTGAGGTATCTGGCAATAGATAGATGGATGTAAGGAGATGTCTAAGTTAGTGTTAAATTTTTCACATTTTGAGTTAGGCCACCACCAGAATTAATCATAAAAGAACTCCCTCATTCATATATGCACTGTGTATTGAAGTTACTGGATTAAGGTTTGTTCCTCTGGACTAAGTTACTGAATTTATGTAGTCTGCTTTACCGCATTCATAACGGTTCTCATAATTTTTCTTCCCATTGAGGAAGACAGGAGACAAGACGGTATATTACATGCTGACCTCAGATCTACAAGTACAGTATTACTAAAGAACTGGTGCAGAACAAAGCATCATCATCACCCTAACCTCTTATCCCATATGATAATGGGGTGAGGTACAAACCAAATATAAGCAATATTTCTGTAAGGATATCAGCTACACTAATGAGTGTTATGTCTTCACTTTATTAATTACAATAATATAAAGACTTGGAGGAATATTTACAGCCTTGGCCGAAGCCTTACATCCTGTACAGCTCAAGAAACAAAACATAGACACGGGCAGGATACAAAAATATGGTACACTTTCAAGGTCGAACAAGCAGGGTCATCTGATAAATAACGGCTGCTATTCTCACCAGCTTAGTGGGCTTCTTAACACCTCTTCCTTAGTGACATATCCTGCAAAACCCATGAGACTGAGGATATCTTTTCTATATTTTTTTCTGCTACATCCTGAGAATTTGATTCATCTTAGGATATAGCCTTTAAATGGGAAGGGTTAGATATAGCAATAATAAACCCCTTCCATATGAGAACGCTCTCCTAAGATGAAAAAAAAAAAAATAATAATAATAATTTGCTTGGAGCAAAGAATTAACTACAAAAGGAGGGTCGCTGTGATATAAGGAGATTTACGGTAACATGTTAATCCTCCCTTGGCTGAACCATCTCTCTTATACGACAACTAACATCAGATGATTATATTCAGCTCAATGTGTTAATACTGGTACCATTAACCCTCTCGTGGTCACATATGCTCTTGTATTCTATTCATATTAATGCCAAACTTTACTGTTTTGAGAGTTATAGGAGCCTGAGCACTACAACTGCAACCATTAACCTTCTCATAGTCTGGACACATCTAGTATTTATTGCAGCAAGAACCAGACAATTTTATTCACCTCAAAGTGAGTCTAAAGCTTTGGTGGGTCAGTATGTCCCCATTAACTCTCTCACAGTAGGCACAACTCCAGTCTATTATTCTAGCTAACACCAGATGAGCTTTGTTGAGACTGAGTCCTAGTAGCATGTGTCAATAATTTTCTTGTAGGTTACTAATACAAACTGAGTTGATAAAAAAGTGGTATACAAGCAGTCACGATAAGTAAGAATTCCATTCAAAATATTGCAACTTCTGCCTTTAAACTGGTACTTTAAATTGGGAGAAACACAGTTTACAGTAGCAATGGAACTTCAACAGCTAATTATTCAATAATATACCATACACCTAACAACAAAAAACATTTTTAAAAGGGTGATTTATAGCAATTGCTTAGTACTCTATACATAACATATATGACAAACTATGATGTTAGACAGAAAATATAAATTGTAATAAAGTCCTAAGGGAGAGGTGCTATGAAATCTGACAGGCCAACAAGAACACAGCCACAAGAGTCAGGGGAGTATTTCTTTGGTAGGTTTCTCTCACAGTATCTACACTTCTTGGATAAATATTTCAACCCATCCAATACGGTGATGTATTGTTGGAAATAAATCACGTCGCCTCTCTTGCTTTTCTGTCCATGGACTATGAAAGTTAGCGTCCAAAAAGCAAAACTTAAATTCCAAAAGGAATACAAGCAAGACCTTAATATCTGACAATTATTTATGAAACACTTGTCATTGCTCAAAGTTATCTTTCTGCATTCCACATTACGGACTAGTTGACAATGATATAAAAAGGTCACAAGCTTTATCATCATATGCTTCAGAAGTTATTGTAAATTTGAGGGCATCTCTACATTCTCTGAACATTCAGTCTTGCAAATCTGAAGCTGCAAATTCACTAAAACAATTTTTTGTCCATGGAAAGAGAAATAGAAGAGGTAACAGGACTATGGTGTGCATGTGTACAGCTGTCTGGAGTTGTACTGACCTGCACTTTTAATTTTGTTCCAGCTACTACCAGATGAATTTACTCAACTTAGGGGAGACATCTTGTGGTGAAGGGTTAGTGGAAGTTATGTCCTACCTCACTTCAAAAAGTTTCTCCTAAACTGAATATAACTGCATGGTGACAGCAAGAATAAAATATATAAGGCATCATCGCAGTGAAAGGGTGAACCCGCTGAGCCCAAGGTTGTCCTTTCCATTACAATCTTGCCATCTACTGATGATTTTATCCAGATACAATAGGTTTGTCACACTGTAGGGGCTGGATATCCCCTTAAAACCCCTTTCAATACAAGAGACCTTTCCCAAGTTAAATAAAACCATCAGGATGCAGCAAGAGCAAACCAAAAAGGGCATCACATGGATTCCGGCAAGTAACAGAGAGAGTGAGTGAGAGAGTAGTGTATAAAAATGCACAGTCATGTCAGTAATATCGATCCACTTCCTTATGATAAATAACGTAACAGTGAGCAATGACTATTGGAATCCAGGAAAGCAATCTCCAGAACTCATCAAGCTTTTCAAAATACTGTTTACATGTTTCATAACTGTTCAGGGGGGGGGGGGGGAGTGCTATTACTGTCCACGACTGTGCGAGCTCTAATAATGATAATATGTACATCTCAACAGTGGTAAGTATTCAGGGGTATTACCACTTGTGCAACTATCAATGTACAAATAAAGTCTCTCTATAGCTTGGAACAACAGCCATCACAGGTTCTAATCAGGAGTGTACCCCTTCACTTCCAGGATATATTTTCCACTTCATTTGTGCAACCTCCTGACAGCTATATTCAGCTTTAGGGAGAGACTCTTAAGCTCCTTGCCTATGGGTGAAATCCTTTTTTAGTTCATTCTTGCTACTACACAATTATATTCAACTTTCAAACAGCCTCTTGTACTGAAGGGGTTATTTATGCTATATCAAAACCCTCCAGTTCAAAAAGTTTTTCCCAAGCTGAATAAAATCATCACGATATGCCAAGAATAAAAGATAAAGATGTTCCTAGCCTCAAAGAGCAATCCTCTTCACAAAAATCTCTCTCCCAAAGCTGGATAAAACTGTGAGGCAGCAAGAAGTGTAAAATACAAAATACATCATGGGAGTGATAAGGTCAATGTCAACAAGCCGGAGAAGGGTGTGCTGTGTGCCTTGTGGCAACGCTGCAATTAGAGTTTATAACAGGACCAGTATAGCATACGTAACCTCTCCTAGAATACAAATAATCATCATCATCAATGTCTAGACCTCTTTTCCCACCAAAGCATGGGGTTAGGATAGAGGTAACCAACACTGGAGACAGATGATAATAGCAACATTACCGTAGTAATCTTGGGAAAATAAAAGAGTACTGTTGGCAAATACTATATTTTCCCGACATTACTAGAGCTTCTAACATTTGTCTCCAGTTCCCCAGCCTACCTTGGTTACTCACATTACAGCAGAGGATTTGGTTACTTATATTGTACTGGTGTCATTATAAGCCTGCACAGTATGAACAAGGATGTGGTACATGAGCCAACATAGAGTAATATAATAAACTCTCAATACCAAAGGTGAAACAGGAATGCTGAGCTGTCCATTTCAAGACAAATGTTAAACACTTCCATCCCATTACCTTTTAATTCTTGCTATTTCCAGACAATGCTATCCACCTTAGGAAAGTCCTCTTATACTAAAGGAGTTAATGAAGGATATATATTTAACCCCTGCAGTTTGAAAAGTCTTTCCTAAGTAAGATCAAAGCCTCTGAATGTAGCAAAAATGAAGTACAAAAGACATCAGTGCAGCGAAGGTGTTATTGTTAACACTTCTGTATCACCTTTCGTAGCAAGAGTTTGTATTATACCTATCACGTATTCTCATATTTTTCTCACAGATTAATATATATGGTATATATATCTATATAAGGTCATTATTCACCAGTCATTACAGTTGTTCTTTAACAGAGTAACATAATGCAATGGGGTGGGGTATATTATGTGCTTTTAATATGCTAATGGTAAACACATGAGTTAAAATACATGTTTGTGTGTAACAAACATATGACCATAAGTTATAATTAAGACATACTGTATAATTATGTATATGTACAAATTGTTAGGTATTAGCCAATACAGCAAAACCTAACACATCCAGACTACATGCTTGTGTATGTGTTATCTTGGAATTATCAGTATTTATGGCAAAAGAAGGGATCTGTTACTGGCATACTACCTGTTCACTATTATTTCTAACATATTTCTATAGTTCTCCCTCTAGCAGTTGTTTTCTTGCTTTTTGGACCCTACCTCACCAAATCCTTAGGCAGGAAAAGAGGCTAGGATTTTTGTGAACCGAGTTACCACCTTTCCATAGGATAATGCAACCATCAGACAATTATGTTCAGCCTACAAAAGGCATCTTGTAGGGAAGCAGTTACTATGGGGGTGGAATTTACTTTTCTCCCTACTTCTTCCTTTACTTTTCTCTCTACTTCTTCCTTACTCTGAACTCATTATGGTAATTTGGCCTTCTTTATTGTTCACACTACCACAAAGTTTTTATTAACGAACAGCATCTTGTGTAAAATGAGTTCATATGGGGTTGGATTCTCTTAATCTTCCTTCTTACTCTGGTGTGTCTTTGAGTTTCTGAAAATAAAGTGTGTCTGTGAGCTGCTAAGAATTAGGTCTGTGTCTGTTAGTTGATGAATTAGGTCTGTGTTTGAATGCTACTGAGATCACTGGGTTTCTGTGAGCTATGTACTAAGAATAAAGTGTGTGTGTGTGTGTGTGTGTGTGTGTGTGTGTGTGTGTGTGTGTGTGTGTGTGTGTGTGTGTGTGTGTGTGTGTGTGTGTGTGTGTGTGTGTGTGTGTGTGTGTGTGTGTGTGTGTGTGTGTGTGTGTGTGTGTGTGTGTGTGTGTGTGTGTGTGTGTGTGTGTGTGTGTGTGTGTGTGTGTGTGTGTGTGTGTGTGTGTGTGTGTGTGTGTGTGTGTGTGTGTGTGTGTGTGTGTGTGTGTGTGTGTGTGTGTGTGTGTGTGTGTGTGTGTGTGTGTGTGTGTGTGTGTGTGTGTGTGTGTGTGTGTGTGTGTGTGTGTGTGTGTGTGTGTGTGTGTGTGTGTGTGTGTGTGTGTGTGTGTGTGTGTGTGTGTGTGTGTGTGTGTGTGTGTGTGTGTGTGTGTGTGTGTGTGTGTGTGTGTGTGTGTGTGTGTGTGTGTGTGTGTGTGTGTGTGTGTGTGTGTGTGTGTGTGTGTGTGTGTGTGTGTGTGTGTGTGTGTGTGTGTGTGTGTGTGTGTGTGTGTGTGTGTGTGTGTGTGTGTGTGTGTGTGTGTGTGTGTGTGTGTGTGTGTGTGTGTGTGTGTGTGTGTGTGTGTGTGTGTGTGTGTGTGTGTGTGTGTGTGTGTGTGTGTGTGTGTGTGTGTGTGTGTGTGTGTGTGTGTGTGTGTGTGTGTGTGTGTGTGTGTGTGTGTGTGTGTGTGTGTGTGTGTGTGTGTGTGTGTGTGTGTGTGTGTGTGTGTGTGTGTGTGTGTGTGTGTGTGTGTGTGTGTGTGTGTGTGTGTGTGTGTGTGTGTGTGTGTGTGTGTGTGTGTGTGTGTGTGTGTGTGTGTGTGTGTGTGTGTCTGTGTCTGTGTGTCTGTGTGTTGTAAGCAACTCTGGGTTCCATGTGTTTGAAATGCTGAGAATAAGATGTGGTATGTTTGCAAGTTGCTGAGAACAAAATGAGGTATGTCTGTCAGTTGCTGGGATTTTTATTTTATTTATTTTTCTGAGCTAATGTGGGTTAAGTGTCTCAAAGTTGCTGAGAATAAGGCTTTGTGTGTTGGTGAGTTACTGAGAATAACTGAATTCTGGGAATACTGAGAATACTTTGGAAAATATTAATAAGGCAATCCTCAACACACATTAAAGATGATACGTTCCAAAGTATTATGTGGATTACAACTAACAAAGCCTTCAATACTTAGAGAATGAGACCTGTGATATGCCATCTGTGTGTCTTGTGTGTGGGTTATTTAGTGTCACATACTTGGTGTGTGAGCTGCCAGGAAAATTATGAGTAAATATGAGTAATCTTTAACTTGTACTCAAAGTAATACAACCCAAATGGTGAACATAAGTTTCCCTGTTACACTGTTATGAGATAAAATGGAACATCAACTGAGAGACTTCGTTCATTCCTACAACACTGCCACTCACCTCTGCGTATAAATATTCTTTAATACAACTCTTGGCACCAGTGTCTAGACAACAACAGTAGCCATGTCCATCACTCCAGCACACACACACAAACGCACACATACTCACAACGATACTGTGGGGAAGAATACTGTTAAAACTCCTTACAACATACAATTTGGTACAGGCTTGAGTGCTCTCTGCCATCCAGCTATACAACAATCAGCTACACACAAACTGTTAACACTATGGGGTCATATTACAGATGACACAGGAGGCTTCGTGGCACCTTCTTCTTTAACTATTTATTAAGCATATTACACACTGATATACCCTTTTACATTATATATATTTTTAAAATCAACATAGTTTGCCTCAGTGACATACGGAAGGGTAAAAAGGTGTAACATACAAAACAATTCACCAAGGACAAGGCACTATGAAGTTTCTTATGCCAACTAGAACACAGCCCTATCAAACAATAAATTCTGACATTGTACACACAGGCATTAACAAGCAGGTTACATACACATATTTACAACAGGTCTCGAGGACTTTGTATATCTCTGACGTGTCCATACTTTATACACATCATAATAAACTTTGCCTCATCACTATACACACACTTATTTACAAGGAAGCGAGCCACACACACTTCACAATGGTTGGTTTTCTGCACAGCCAACTTGCTTCACTTTTTTGTCACTTTACAGACAGCCCTCATTATAAGTTCAGGATGCATCTGGATATATCAAAACTTTTTCCATAAAATTATCTGTCTATCTGCCTAGAGCCAGATACCTCAATCCCAGATGGGTGGCCACAAACAACTTGTCTCCACATCACCCAGTCCTCCACATAACTGGTACAGCACAAACTCTTGGATCCAAAATGCTAGGATCCAATAACTTTACATTAAAATGGAAAATTTGGGAATGTATAAATACAATGATAACTATGAGAAAATTATATGATAAACAGCACACGGTACCAATAACAGTAACTGTACTGAAATACTGTACCTTGTATTAATTATTTATTATTTATCATTATACATCTTATATCTAAAAAAATAAAGCCTTCAAATACACACTGATTTAGCTGACAAAAGACATCAACACTCCCTTACTGCATGAAAAAATATTTTGGAAAGCAAAGGTTTTGGGCAACTGGATTTTCAGTTTGAGTTTGTACTGTACCATAAATCAAGGGGAAACTGGTGAATCAGACTCACAGGAAACAGTAAAACTTTAACAGGATATTGTCCTGCAATTTACATTAGACTTCACAGCAAAAACGACTTAATAAATAGATTACTTATAACAAGGACTCGCTGTATTTTGATATCTGCTGCATCACCAAGTAGCACAGAAATGGACCACCAACCTATCTACTACACTGGCTGGTGGATTTTGGTTCACAACTATGAGATATACGGGACAAAAATAGGCTTACGTAGTCTTGTGTGCGGTTCAAACTGCCGTCACAAGAGCGGCAACAAAATATATATAGATATATATAATTACAGTGTCATTCAAGCACCCTGCCGCCCTCCATGACTTACTGAGCATCACTTTTGAGCTGGGGTATATATATATATTTTTTTGAACTCCACTAAAATATTCACAATATTTGTTTCTTTAACCCACTCACTATGATGGCCTCTTGCCGGCATCTTATTCTTGCCTTCATTCTTACTACCTCCAGACTACTTTATGCAACTCCTGTTATGGTTTCATTCTTCCTGCCTCCTAATGAATTTTCACTCTTCTTATTAGGGTAAAATTCTTGCCATCTCCAGACAATGTTAAGCATTTTAGGTGGAGACTTTTAGTGAATGTGATAATGTCTGGCTCTGGTTAATTCTTCATACCTCCCGGCAATTTTATGCAGCTTATGTGGCAGTAGGGTATGTAAGATGTCATCATAGCGAACGGGCTAAAAATCGATACTATTTGTTGTGCACCATAGCGGTTCGCTGACCAAAATACTTCTGTCCACAAGTTATCGGTTGCTATTCTTCTGGATGTTCTTCTTCCTCTTGGCCAGCATATCATAGAATGGGTTGTGGCTGATGCTTTGTCTGTGGGAGGATAAGTCTGGTTAGTAATTCAAATGTAATTCATGCTAAGTGAATCATACTTTACTCTGATAATACCCAGACAAAAATTATTAATACTAAATTGTGCCAAAGTTGGGTCCTGTTTAAAGATATTTTATTACTAAGTTGTTGATGAAACATCTTAATCACTAAAACTGGCCTGTGATCTATTATAAAGATGCTCAGAAGTTAGAAATTAGCGTACTGTTTTTATGCTTTTAATCTCTCCATCATGAACCAGAAGAATGTCTTGCTTACAGGTGTTTCAATTAAAGCAGCACTTTGCTTGCATCCATCCTAAACTCCAAGAACGACTGCACAGTATTTTGATGGTCTTTGATGAAAATGTAACAAGGAAAAAGATACAGTAGTACAAAGATACAGCAGTACAATGTGAAAAATCTATCTATCTATCTATCTATTGCCAGATGCCTTAATCCCATACGGGGTGGCCACAAACAAATCGCCTCCATGTCATCCAGTCAAATGCCATTTCACTGCCCTGCTCCCAGCTCACACCCCCCTCTCTCATATACCTCTCTACTCCATCCCTCCATCTCATCCTTGGCCTTCCCCTCCCTCTCCCCAGCCCCCTCCACCTCACTCACATACACTCTCCTTGTCAGTCTCTCACTCTCCATCCTCTCCATATGGGCCAAACCACCTCAGTGTACTTTTCCTAATGCTTTCTATCACATCCACATCCACACCACAATGCCCATTCACTTCCTCATTTGTCAGTCAGTCTTTTCACACCCATTTCCACTGCTCTCACTCTTGATTTGTGTCCTTTCAACAAGGTCCAAGCTTCACTTCCATATCTCAGAGATGGTATCACAATACTGTCATGCAGCGACTTTTTTACTTCCATGCTCACTTCCCTGCTTCTTATCAGTGCTTTCAAAGAACCAGCAACCTTTCCTCCTTGTTGTACCCTTTGATGCACTGCACCCTCTAAACTTCCATTCTTACTCATCACACTAACCAAGTACTTAAACACACTCATATTTTCCATTTCCTGCTCCTCCACCCTCTCTGTACATTCATTGACTTCACTTCTCTCGAAGACCATAACCTTACTCTTCTCTACATTCACCTTTAGATTCATCCATCCATCATCCAATCTTACACTGCCCCATAAGGAGCGTAGAAGCCTGGGGCTAGGCAAGTTGGTCGTGACATTTAGGATGAGAGTGACCAGCCTCACTCATCCCTGAGTGGCAATACGTGAGCAATAAACCCCAACCATCCCTTGGATATAAACCTTCACCAGTTCAATACGAATGAATATCTGATCTACACAATCTCTTCCCTTCCTAAAACCTCCCTGTTCTTCTCCAACTAATTCCTCTGTTATTTCCTTAACTGTCAATAAGTATCCTACCATATATTTTTCCTCTTACACTAAGAAGACAAATGCCCCTATCATTATAAAACACTTCTTTTTCCCCATTTCTTTTGTACAGGGGAATAATTATTACCTGACTTCCAAACCCCCAGGACTCTACTTTCCCCCCAAGCCAACCTGCACATCTTCCACATCCACTCTACTACCATCTCTCTCCCATGCTTCAGGATTTCACCACAAACTCATCAATTCCTGGGGTTTTCTCCACTTTTGACTTTCTTCATTGCTTCCACAATTTCCATCCTACCGAATTCTTTCTCTCTTCTCACATCTCTCCTTCTCCCAGCCATTCCCCAGCCACTTATACTTGCATTTGCATTCTCTATGTTCAGCAGTTCCTTAAAGTGTTCTCTCCATTTGCTCACTTTTTCTCCCTTCTCCACTAGCAATCAACCATTTTCATCTTGCACTCCCTGACTAACTTCTTTATCACCCTGTCTAACTCTCTTTACCTCTTTCCACAACATTTTCAAAAATTCCCTCTTTACACTCAAATTCCTTCCAACTTCCTCATCCACTCTCTTCTTAGTCTTCCTTATTAATCTTTTCACCTCTCTCTTCCTCTCTATATATAACTCTCTCTTCCATCTCTCAACTTCCTCCACATCCCTGTTTCTCATCCACTCACTACATGCTTAATTCATTTGTGCCACAGCCTGTCTCACCACTTCATTCCACCATGCTGTTCCTTGCACCCCCTTTTGTCTTCTCTTCATCCCACACACCACCTCACATGCTGCACAGATTTCTTCTGTGAATATCTTGCACAAACCTTCCACATCCAGTATGTGCTCCAAATCATATTTACCTAATCGCTCCTCCATTTCTCTCTTATATTCTGCCTTTTTTCCATTCTCTTGTAATCTTTCTACCCTCCTTGTATGAACTACTTCCTTCTGTCCTTCCCTTCTCCTATTCCTCCATTTCATTTGAATCTGGACTTTCAAAAACATCATTATTCATACCTGATGCACTTGATCCATTCCTCTTTCTCATCAGGTGATGCTGCTGACATGCGGTAGACAGTGTGCTTACCCTCCACCACCTTACCCTCACTATCAGTCTTGCATGCCTTGATGAAGTCTGTTGATGTGGCATACAGCTCAAAGCAGTTGGGCTTGTTACGATCTTGAACTTCTCGCACCTGTAGGAAAAAAAAATTCAAGCAATGAGTTAATTAATCCCTTTGGCAGAACGGCATATTTTATACCTGACTCTTGGTACCACCAAAAACTGCCTTTTCAAAACACACATGAATGGACCCTACCAGTCGATGACGTGGCCATCACCCTTCTATGCTTCAGTGCCAACACAAAATGCAACTCACAAACAATCCACTATGCCCTCACCATACATGTAATGCATCCCCCACACCACAACACACTTACCACATGCACCTCATGATCACAACACAGATAATCCCAAATCATAACCTCAGCAAAATATCTCTAGCAGCACCCACCTGAATTAGCCAGGTAGCCGGTTCTCTGCAATCCATTAGGATATTGTCTAGAAATGGCTGAGGGCACATTAACCACCATAACACCAACAACCCCACTCACCTCAATATTCTCCAATGGTATAATCCCACGTGGCTCCTTGTCTGTGGTGTATTCAAAGTAATATAAGCAGTTGTCATTGAGTATGAACCAGCGGCGCTTCCATGACTTGTATCGACCGCCCTGCTTCATGAGCCACCCCTCACGGTCAGGGTTGAAGAATGTGTGCATGAGGTCATTGCCATCATCCTCTGGGATCTTGAATGGCTCTGTCTTTATGCTCTCATACAGACTCTGGGATGAAGGTGGAGATTAGTGGGAATTTGCATCATAGTGTCGGGCTGATAATGAAGCCAGCTTTGCAATACAATCAGTCCTCATTACGTGTCAAAGATATATTCCAAAGTATCACATATTTCAACACAAATATACTAAATTCTCATTACATATCAGTGCAGTGTTTCAAAATAAACTAGTTTTCCACACAACTGGCAATAATATACTGCACAGAGATAAACTGACAAATCAGTGTTATATGGTATGTAGCAACAGAGTAGGATTATTGACTGCAACTGTACACCAAAAAGAATTAAACTGAATGCCAAAACTAAGAACCCTCAAACTAACAGCAAACAATCTCAGCAGTCAACCATACCTCCAGCAGTTCCCGTGGTAGATCATCGCCGTTATCAATGCCACGATTCATGGCGATAAACTGCTCGATGGTCTGTTTGTCCTTCACCGCTGGATTGTGGAGGGAGGTGTTGAGCATGATGATGGCGAAGGAGAGCACGAAGCAAGTGTCGGGGTGTTGGAAGATGGAGGGGTTGAGCTCACAGTACCGGTGGGCAAAACGTTCCATCATACGGTCAATCTTCTGCGCTTCACCTGGCAGTCGGAAACTCCACAGGAATTGTCTGCAGGAAGGATGTTGGATGTTAGATGAAAATGACATTATTTAAGGCAGATGTAAGTGGAATAAAGTTCTGTTTGGAATAAGTATTGGTGGAAATGTTGGTGAATGTTAGTTTTCATGGATTCTACAGTATTATAATACAAGGATATACTGTACAGTAAAGCTGTTGGATTATATATTACTCAAAATAGTGTTCATATTGGTTTCCAAACATTCTGTTACATTATGCAAGTATATTAAGTTTTCATCTGGTCATTTTTCTGGCCCTTACCCAGCACCTGAAAGCCTCACAAGAATTGTCTGCAAGAAGGATGTTGGGTGTTATATTCCTTTCACATGACAATGCTACAGCTCTAAATTCTTTCCATTGCACTTATTCATGACTAGTGCCATATTCTTTCATTAATCTATGGTTACAACTCAGCATTCAAGATGGAGAGAGCAATTTCAGGCTACATTTGAGTAAGAGTATATTTGGTAGTGATACCATACAGGATCAGATGTAAATGGAAGAAAGCTGTTTGGATTAAGTGTTATTGGAATAGGACAGTGTGAGACTACACTTATTGTCAATACAGTATTAGTTATATATGTTAAAAAAAAAAAAAGCCTAACCAGTACACTATTGTCTCATGATTATTAATCTTGTATGAACAATGAGTGAAGGGAGGTTTGGCTTACTTTTGACATCAGTTACTATCTAACTATCTATCTAATGCCAGATGCCCCAGTCCCTTAAGGGGTGGCCATTTGTCTGAGTTGGTTAGTTCTATACTCTGATACCACACAAAGACACAACAGAGAGTACATTGAAAGGATTGGCTACCTGTAAGTAAGTGAAGGGTGTGTGTGAAGGGCAGGTATGTGTGTGATCCCGTATAACCAGTCCCACCACACCTGACACCACCACCAGTACCACCCAAACCTGCACCCACCAACCTCACACCCTTCCCACCCACCACCACAACATGACAAGCCAATTTCACCACACATAACTCTATCTTCTGGATTACTTTACCAGTTTTATATTACTTTTCCATTATGACCAACGACCTTCTAACTTCAGGACTACTTTTACCTGTCATGGCTATATACCCAATGTCAAGCTCTCCAATCATGGCATTACCCTCCCTTCTGACTCTGGGATCATTTTAACATTTTTGTACATTCTCTTGTATCAATATCTAAGGTACAAAACTACCTGTAACAGACTACATGAATAATTTTGGCTAGGATACACAGAAAAACTGACATTGTCTTTGTAACTTCTCAAAATATTTTACTAGTTTCGTATTCTGTGTCAGACTCAAGGTTACGACTATATATATCTCCAATAGAATGTATGAATCATTTTTACTAGAACAAATACTCAGTCAGTCTCTTTAACCCCTTCAGTTTAAGGATGGATGACATTTTAATTTTATTCTAGCTAATTTTATTCAACCTGCAAAAACACTGAACTGGAGGGGTTATATTATACTGTATAGCCCGCAAGTACCCCTTCATTACCATGGAACTCTCTAAAACTGAATAAACTGGTATATAGCAGCAAGAATAAAGTACAAATCTGTTATCATAAGGAAATGCTTATCTGGAGTACATTTCCTTTCCACGTCACTCATGTTTTTCAAAGCTGTACTCTCTCTAGGATGTTTCATATTCCTCCTCACCTTTATCAACTCTCACAGTCCCTTCTTTTCTCCATTACTGCTGTCCTGCCCTTCTCGTTTTCCTTCTGTGTACCTTTACCAATACTTTGTTTCTTCCTTGTCCTCTTGTTTCTCCCACTTCCATCCTTTCTCACTTTTTCCTTCCCCCTCCCTTAATTATTCTCCCTTCATCTTTTCTATCTTTCCACCTCCCCTCACCTCTGTTCTTCCCTCCGGTCTCTTTCTCTCTTTCTTCCTCTTACATTCTCTCATCTGCCATTCCCCTCCCCTTCTCTCTTTTCCCCTCCCATTCCTCTTTTCTCTTTCTTCTTTACAGTCCCCTGAGCCTCTTTCTCCTTTCTAATACTCTTTGTTTTTCCTCTCTTCTTCTCCTTCCCCTTCCAATACCCATAGTCTCCTTCTTTCCATTTCCCTTCTCTTTTCCTGTATTTTTGTTCCTCCTCTTCCCCCTTCCAATACCCATGGGTTCCACTTTCTTTCCCTTTTCCTCTCTCTCTCTCTCTCTCTTTTCTTTCTTCCCCCTTATCTCTACCTCCCCATGCCATACCTGAGTGCCTGTACAAGGATAAGATCAGTGAAGTTATGGAGACAAACGAAGGCGTCCAGCACGGACTGGTTGAAGTCATTACGTTCACCCAAGTAGTCTCCAATGGCAGTCTTGTTCAGTCCCTCACCTTTGTACAGGAACTGGGCAATATCTGTGATGTGAAAGGTATATTAGAAATTATAGGAATGGCTGAAATATTCTACAGAATATTTTAAGGGGAAACAGGAAATAGCTTTGGAATGGAGATTACATGAAAATTCACGAAACATCTGAATTATTATATACAATACTATATGACATCATAATTTTAAGAGGTAAACTTCAGTAATCTATATATCCTTAAAACCTCAGCTACTATCCAGTTACAGCATTTTGGATTAATTTAGGGGTACACGTAATGAGCTGAGAATTATTATACCCTTGTGAGTAATACAGTCACTAAATTTATGAAGTAATCACCATAATACATTACAGCTTATTACATGAATTGTTCCATGATACAAAAATGAAAGGCAGTAAAGAAAGTGAACATTCACAGCAGGAAGTGAAATGTAGATGACAGTAGTGAAGAAACTACAGGGCATTAGAAAATGCTGTGCAAAAGACAGTAATGCACCTCACACTACCATAACTTACACACACACAGTCATCAAATACTAAATTACACAACACTACAGTACTTAATATAGTATGCATCTAACACTGCCACATATCACACTATCACCACACACCAACAAAACCTAATATACACACCAATGAGCCTACAGCCACTTAACACTACCACATCTAACATTATCACCACATGCTAACAGAACCAAACACACCACACTGCCACCAAAAACTGCCACATCTCACATTCACCACACTGACAAAATTAACGTGCACCACAAACTGCAACCTAAAATTACCACATCTCACACTAAGACCACATAACCACAAAGCCTAAAACACACTGCATACTGCCACTTGACACTTGCCACGTCACACACTACTGTATAACCACACAAAAAACACACTACAAACTGCCACCTAACATTACCACATCTTACACTATCACCACACAACAACAAAACCTAACACCCCCACACACACCACATACTGCCATACCTCCCACCTCCAACAACACTGAGATATTTCTACCACCTTGCATAACAGCTCAACAAGGAAATATCAGGTGTCGCTCCACAACCACCTCTCCTTCTCAACACCCACTTGCAACTCCTGAGTGCCACACAACAGCTTGAAGATTTATCCTTTATTTCCTTGACATATTCTACACCGTGCTAACATGACACAGAGGATAAGGAATGATGGTATACAGTAGGATGAAGAAAGGTGAGAGCAACTGGAAACAAGTAAAAATTATTTTGAACAGGGAAAAAAAAAAAAAAAAAAAAGCCTGGGAGATAACTAGAAAAAAGTAAAAAGACTAGAATTAAAAATTAAATGGAGGAAAGACAAATACAAAGAACATTTCATATTTTACTTAGAAGGGGATATATTGGTAAAAAAGGGAGAGAACTGTATAGAGAATTGTTGTTGTTGTTGTTGTTGTGGCCCCAGGTTCATCTGAAATGTGAACCCAGTAGGCTAAAGACTTCTGTTGCTTTTCTACAGTTCACCATTCTCCTTTCGGGGGACAGGGAGGGAGGACGGACATTTGTATAACCAGGCCGCCTCGTTATGTCTGCCTTTAAGTGAAGGAATCCCTCTCCAGCATTACGAAGGGAAATGGGAAATCACACCAGCACATTAACTAGAGTACTCTCTCCATTTACACTTAGCTGCCATCCCTTCACCGTGAATACTGACTGATTCTGCCAATTAGCTACAGAAAGAAAAAAGAAACAAAGGAAAATCCTCTTCAAGCTAAGGTGGATGATGTACAGATAGGAACAGACATAAATAAGCGAGAGGACCCACAAAACACATTCAGTAGTGTCAGGTGAAGGTGAGGACGTACCATCAGGTGTGTTCTTAAGGAGGCCATGGTCTATAAGGTACTCGATGCCCTTCTTTGGGTCCATGTTGAACTTCTTACGCCCGATGCTCATCTGTTTACTCTTGGGGTTATTCTTACTGTTGGGGAAAAGAGAGAGAGAAATTAGTAATATGTTGCCATACGCCTGATACTACTATACTTTTAACACCTATTGCTAAGGGAACCTCCTAAGTTGAATTAAAATGCCTGACTGTAAAAAGCTAATTACTGTACATAAATAGCAGTAGTAGTAGCAGATGCAACCCCAAGCCTGTCTGAATTTTCTGAATGTAAACTTGGTGGATCACAACCTAAAGTTGCCCTCCTCCAGTACTCCACTATCCTCCTTTTGGGGGATCCTTTCAGGGGACAGGACAGGAGTTGAGGGACATCTGAGTAACTGGGCAGTGGAGCTGACCAGTTATATCAGTGCCACCATAAGAAAGGCTTCCCTCTCCAGCACCAATAGATAAATACAATATACATAAATATTGTACTGGAGGAGTTGTTGGGTAGCCTACTATTAAAACTCCGTTGTTGCGAGGTCTACAGCATTATATGTTGATTAAAATCATCTGGTGCCTGCAAGAATAAGGTAACACTGTACTGAAGTGTATACCATAACTCATTCTGAATGGAAGATTCTCCCTGAATAAAACTGTCTAGAAGTAGCACCAATATACGAGAGAATTCATAACTGCAATTAAGGAGTTAATAAAGTTGAAAGCAATCCAACCTGAGTTAGCCATGACGAAAAAAGTTTGCCATTCAACAAAAGGGCTAACTACAATATGTTTTTGTGCTGTATGCAAGCTAACAAGAACAAGTATGACTCAGCTAAGCTGGAATCAAAGGTTAAAAGCTGTCATCAATTATCGTGCTATTAACTTAACTTGGCCCAGCTTATTTCACAGAGATCAGCAGCAGAAAAAGATCTGCTAATAATATGACTCTTAGTCCTTTCCATAGCATTTGTTATTTCCACTGTCTTCTAGTGTTTATCTACACTACCAAATCAGGAGGAAAGATGGAGGGAAGGCAATTTTTGGCCATGTTCAAGCAAAAAGACTACTGTAGAGTTGAAAAATATTAAGAAGCTATCTCCATCAATCACTTCCCTTTTTATAGAGTCTTTTTGCTTCAGAATACTCTAGTTAACACAAAGTAATTTTATTCCGCTTAGAAACTGTTCATGATTTTTTTTTCTTTCATTTTGTCCAGTTTAACTCATATATACAGTATTCTAATAATGCTGGATCTCTGCCCGATAATGGGAAAAAAAAAAAAAAAAAAGTAACTGTAATCCAGAGTTAAATTACAGGTAGTGTGAAACTGGATTGGAAAACAGAGAAAGTGTCCAGCATGTCCATGGTGCTGAAGATCATATTAACATGTACTGGTCTGCCTTGTTTTTACACGGCAATGGGAGGTACGGTACTACATGCAATATACCAGTGTGTAATTGGGAATGTACTCATCTGTACACAATATTCATAATCTGCTTTCCTATCCACGTTTAAAACTCAGAATCAGCTTGTCTTTAACTCACAGAATCAGCTTTTTTTTTAGTCATTAGTTAAAACCTTCCCTATAAAAAACAGCCATGCAAGGACCAATAGATCTGTAGTCATTTGCATTCCTTAGTGCTCCTTTGTACAGTACGGTACACAATATTCATATCAGCTAAACACTTTGACCCTTCAGTACGGTACTGTACTACAACAGCACTTCCCAGAATAAAAGAGAAAACAGAAAACAGACATCAAAGAGCATGATAATCACTCATCCCGCTAAGTTAGGTTATACATGTGGTAAATGATAAATGCAGTGACAATAAGTACGCTGAGTGGAATACCTTGCTAATAAATAGCTGCTATGCAGTAATATTTGCTAGCCTACATTCTTCATACCTAATAACATGCGAGATGAATAAAGATGCATGGTATCACAGTCTCTAAATAAATACTGCAGCAGTCCATATCCTATTCTCAGTAACAACAACAAGTTTCATCATAAGGTAGTGTATTTCTTAGACAAATCTAGTCCACACATCAATAAGCTGGGAGACAGCAGAGGTGGGGTGAGTGTGGTGTGAGTGAGTTAAGATTATTCACTTAGTGGAGGCAGGTGTGTGGTGTGGTACAGGCCTAAGTGTGGCGAGTAGTGTGGAGTGAGGTGATGTGAGCTATGAGTGAGAGGAGGTAGGCTATTGGTATGTGTGTGGCAGGGTGAGGTTGGGAGAAGTGGGGTAGGGTAAGTGAAGTGAGATGAGGTGAAGTGAAATGAGATGAGGTGAGGCAGTGAGGTTGGTTGAGGTTGCATTGGGTATGGTTATGAGACATTAGGGTGAGGTAAGGTGGTGTCAGGCGAGGTGAATGCCACAGACCGGGGGGGACTAGATCAAGTGGTGTGAGTGGCAGGGGTGAAGGTGGACTGGTTTGACCATGATACTCGTGTGTGTGTGTGTGTGTGTGTGTTAGTATGTGTGTGTGTACTGGAGTATGTGGTACCATATGTACTTTGTCAAATGATAATGTCATCACTAGTGATACACACACGAACCTGAACTAAAAGATGACCCTATGAATTCCACTACGCAAGAAATGACTCACAATAGACATTCGGTCCACTTTTAATGGGCAGTGATATTCCTCGTCCTGGCACTAACTTACTGTACTCTCCTCTCTACGGATTACTGTGGTTTCAAAAATTATTACCATGACAATGATTTAAAACATACTAACTTACTATATTCTCCTCTCTACGGATTCTACCCAGATCATTTACTTACTGTGGTTTCAAAAATGGTTGCGATTACAATGATTTACACATTCGTAAAATAGACCTAATTATACCACAAATAAAAGCCGCGTCGCGACATCTTCAAAACACGAGAGTACAGTACATCTCATTCTGGGTACGGCCTCAATTGTTTTATTTTTATTTTTTCTTTCCCAAACCCTGCGCATCCATTTATAAGAGTGAAGAGATTCAGACGAGGATGATATGGGTGAAAATGTCCTAGAAGGCAATCGTAAAAAAAAAAGAAAAAATCTAATCAAAATACAAGCAGATTGGTTGTTGTTATTATTGTGCTAGAACACGATGCGTCTCCCTCATGGTACGGTCCCTTAAAACAATAAAACTCCCTTCCTTGATCCACTCCCACAAAACACAGATTCTATCGATTATCTCCATATCTTTACATAAGCAACCAGTGATGCAACCAAACCTGACTCATGCCAAAACAGGGTCGGTATCGTCAAACAATAAAAATGATGATCATGATGAAGAAACAATGGAGGGAAAATCTGAACATGTTTCGAGATGACGATTTACTGGTATGTTTTTCCTTTTTATGGTTTGTGTTTCTTGTGAGTTTTATGCTGATATGAAAGTGGGATATTTCATGTTGTGGTTTAATTTTTTGGATGTGAACTTGCAGAGAGAGAGAGAGAGAGAGAGAGAGAGCGCAGCTGGAGGGAAACATAAGCCTGCCTCTCCCACTCTGACACCTGAGTAGGGGAGAGAAAGGGGGACGGGGGAGAGGTAGAGGAGAGAGGGAGGGAGGAGAGGAGAAAGGGGAGAGAAAAGGATGGGAAGAAGGAGAGAAAAGGGGAAGTAGGAGAAGGGAGGAGGGGTTGGAGTGGGAGAGGGGAGAGAAGACGAGAGGAGGGGGAGAGAGGACGGGAGGCAGGAGAGGGGGGGGGGGTGAAGACGTAGAAATGGAGGGGGTGGCAGAGAAGGGAGTTAGGGAGAAAAGTAGAATGAGGGTTAGGGAGAAAAGTAGAATGAGGGGAAGGGAGAAAAATAAAATGAGGAGAAGGGAGAAAAGTAGAATGAGGAGAAGGGAGAAAAGTAGAATGAGGGGAAGGGAGAAAAGTAGAATGAGGGGGAGAAAAGCAGAATGAGGGGAAGGGAGAAAAGTTGAAATAGGAGGGAGACGGGACGGAAGAAAAGGAAAATGAGGGGAAGGGAGAAAAGTAGAATGAGGAGGAGAAAAGTAGACCGAGACGAAGGGAGAAAAGTAGAATGAGGGGAAAGGAGAAGGAAGGGAGGGAGAAAAGTAGAATGAGGGGAAGGGAGAAAAGTTGAGATAGGAGGGAGAGGGGAGAGGAGAGGGAAACACTTAGAGTGAGAGAAGAAGGGAGAGAGGTGATGGAGGGAAGAAGAAGAGGAAAGAAGGGAGAAGTGGGGAAGGGGAGGGGGAAAGGTTGAGGAAATGGAGGAAAGGGGAAGAAGGAAGAAGAAATCAGAGGTAGAGATGGGGAAGAAGTGAGGCAGAGAGAATGGATGGAAGGAACGGAAGGTGGGGACGAGGGGCAGCAGTGAGAGAAGAGGGGAGGAGGAAGAGGGGAGGTAACCATAAGGGAGGCAAGCGGGGAGAGGGAGAGGAGAGGGAGGGAACGGATGGTGGGGACGAAACGGTGGAGAGGGGAAAAGAGGGAATGGCGAGTAGGGATGGGAGGTGGTAAGAGGAGAGGAGTAAAAGGAGAGGAGAGGAAAAGAGAGGTAACATGAGAGCAGAGGAGAGGTGAGGAGAGGAGGGGTGAGAACGAATATAAAGGGGAAGGACAGAGCGGCAGGTGAGGACGAGAGGGGGTACAGAGGAAAGGTAAGGATAAGAAGGTGAGAACGGGGGGAGGAGAGGGAGAAAGGAGAGAAAGGCTAGGATATATGGGACTGAAGAGGTGCTGAGTAAATGATAAGACAGGAGATAAGGAGAACGGGATGGGAAGGGATGAGGAGAGAGAGAGAGAGAGAGAGAGAGAGAGAGAGAGAGAGACAGAGACAGAGAGAAACCAAGGGTAACGATAAAACTCGAGAAACTGCCAAAAAAAAAAAATAGACAGGAATAAATAATAAAAAAAAAGAGGGGGGCAGAACAATGAACACAAAGAACGGTACAATTGCAGGGTTGCGTGTGTACTCAGAGAACACACACACACACACGGCTCCTCCCTAAACCCCTCACTCGTTCATTATCATCATCATAGCTATCATCACTAAATTTTGATTACAAACATGGTCGGTAGGTTCCATCATCATCATCATCATCATCATCAACATCATTATAATTCTAAACTATTTCCTCTCCTTGGATATGTACTTCTAAACAGAGAGATGAGGGGTAGCGCACCCTAATACCACATACACGTTCAATACAAGTTCAGTACCCGTTTAACACACGTTCAAGACAAGTTCAGTACCCGACTGGAACAATTTCGTTACACCCACGCTCCGGATTGTAATTTGGGCTGAACTGAGTGTTAGTTTATGGGTTGTTCTTGCTGTGGTGTGTTTTTGTTGTTTTTGTTGCTGTTTTCTTGTTTTGTATGTGTTGTTATTCTGTCTTATTATTGTTGATCTGGTTGTTTTTGTTTGTGGTTGTAACTTTGTCCTCTTGTTTTTGTTTTTCTTGGTACCTACTGTTATTGTTGTTGTTGTTGTTGCTCTTGTTGTTGTTGTGGGTATAAAGATAGCTCAGCCGCTGGAGCAGTAGAGTGCTTGGAGTGTGTCAAGTGTGATCAAGTGCAGATGTCCCCTCTCTCTCTCTCTCTCTCTCTCTCTCTCTCTCTCCATACCTTCCTTCTCGTCCCTCTTGTTCGTCAATTTTGCGTCTCTCTCTCTCTCCGCCCACTGATAGGAGAGGAAAAGAGAGGAGAGGAGAGAAGAGAGAGGGAAGCGGTGGAAAGATATAAGGTGTCTGTCCCTACGTCGCTGCCCTTACATACATACACACACATACTCGTGCATACATATCGGTGCACACACACACACACACACACACACACACACACACACACACACGCTCTCTCTCTCTCTCTCTCTCTCTCTCTCGTGTCCAGATGTGCGTTAAGTGGTGACTGGCTATACGTGATCACCAATAAGTCCTTCACTTTAATCTCTCTCTCTCTCTCTCTCTCTCTCTCTCTCTCTCTCTCTCTCTCTCACTCTCACTTCACCATCACCACCTTTTCTTTCATCATCATCATCATCATATTCATCACCACCACCACCACCTTTTCTTCCCTCACCACCTCCTCCTCCTCTTCCTCTCTTCCTCCTCCTCCTCCTCTTCCAAGCCTCTAATCCCATCAATCCAGGGGGTGTCACTCATCTATAGAATCTCATGGCCAGTCTTAATAACTCACTGATTAGCACACATCGTTATTTTGCTTTACTTATCTATAGTTATCTATTTATTTATTTATTCATCTATTTATCTGCTTATTTTACCGACTTATTTACCGTCATGTACACAGTAGCGAGAAATATAAAACTAATCTATACTCTTCTCACTACAACTTGACCTAAAACTTGCCATCTCTCCACCCTGAACGCTGAGCTGTGACAGTAGATTAGCAGCGGAATATGATGCTAGTCACGAAGAGGTGCGGTGGAAAGGATGCAGCTACTGTAGACATATTTTCATCATGTAAGGAGGCTCCCTAACAACTCTTCCTTAGCGACTTATTTTTTGGATGTGGCTGGTTAATATCCTTTTGCACGTTATTTATGGAGAGTATGGCAATGTTAAAACAATATATATATATAAGACAGAATAGGGCAGTAAGGTGTAATAAGCAAAATAAATCACTTACGGAAAGGTGTTAGGGAGCTTTCTCACCGACAATAAGAGCCTTGGTATTGTCTTTGTCATTAAACTACGAGAAATAAGCTCCACAAGGACAAAAATCTGGACCAAGTTAAGGTGAAAGGACTACGGGTGTAATATAATAAGCCAAATAAATCGCTTACGAAAAGGTATTAGTGAGCTTCTTCTCTCACTGAGCTACACGAAATGAGATACAAAAGGACGAAAATCTGAGCCAAGTTAAATACATAAATTCTGATGCAGTACGGGAGTCAGCAGACTTATAACAACGACGATGATGATGAAAAATAGTAGTAGTAGTAGTAGTCTAAGTAGTGGTGGTGGTGGTAGTGGTAGTAGTGGCAATAGTAGTAGTAGTAGTAGTAATAATAATAATAATAACAATAATAATAATAATAATAATAATAATGATAATAACAATAATACTGTATTCCTGCAGCGGGGTATGCCTCTTCAAGGTGTGGACAAGACACATTCCGGACACAGCTAAGACATGACAAGGAATTTCCTGTACATTCACTTTTATTCCTCCTTCACCACAACCTTCACATATCTCTGCCACCATTGCCATTATTATTATTATTATTATTACCACCCTCTTCCTCATCATCACCACCACCACCATCATTACCTTCAGACGATTTTCCCCATCTAAGGATACACTTCAAAGTATAGGGCTTACATACAACCTCCTCAACCCCTCCAATACTAAAAAAAAAAAAAAAAGTCTCTAAGCAGCATGGATTTAATACAAACTAAATTATCAGACACTAAGGGGTAAATGCGACTCCTTCCTTATTTATTTATTTATCCTCTCTCTCTCTCTCTCTCTCTCTCTCTCTCTCTCTCTCGTCGGACGGGTGTAGTATTCTGATAAGATGCTGTTTGGAGACCGTCCTGAGTAAGTCTTGGAGATAATGGTTCTGCGTTGGTCTTTGCTGTCTTTCGATGACTATATACATACATACATACATACACATATATATAAACATACACACATACATACATATACATACACACATACATACATACAGACTCAACTTATCTATTCATTTATCTGTCTACCAACTCGTACTTTTAGCTATCAAATAACTATCTCAGCCGACTCTCTCGCACTCACACACACACACACACACACACACACACACACACACACACACACACACACACACACACACACACACACACTTAACCCAAGAATGCAGGGGCGAGAGAATCAAAGGCCGCCTACCTATTGATCTAAGTACCTACCTACCTCTTTTACATCCTCAGTACCCTAGCCAAACGAGGTACCCCCATTGGAACCATGTAATTATAGGTAGGTTAGAGGTTCACTAGGAAGCTCTCTCTCTCTCTCTCTCTCTCTCTCTCTCTCTCTCTCTTTTCAACCTCACCTATCTTTCCTTTCCAATTTAATTCTTCACTACGACAAGAAACATTTTTTAGTTCACTCTAGCCACTTCCAGACAATCTCCTCTCTCTCTCTCTCTCTCTCTCTCTCCTGAGGTCTCCCCGTATCAACACAACTAAAAAAAGAGATTACAAACCACACTTACAGAGGGTACAGGTGTGAAAATATACCTGTCTTCCCCCAATTAACACAAAAAATGCTTAACTAAAAACACAATTACAAAAGGAACAGGTGTGAGCTGTGTAAATCCACCTGTCTAACTACAAAAAGCCTGATTACAAAGCTAATTACGAAAGGAACAGGTGTTTAACTCTTACCTGTCTTCCCCCGCATCCAACGCCTCCATCTCGGCTGTGACCTCTGCCATCTCATCTTTAAGAGTCTGGAAGAGAAGGATTTACATTAGTTTACCATTCATTTACACACATTTACATCAATTTACCATCTACTTTACACACACACACAAAACACACACACACACATTTACATCTGATCTTATATTTGGCGCTCTGTTATCTTGTTTTCATTTTTTCTTGGAGGGAACAATCTTGCAAGCTTCTGTCCTTTGGTTCCTTCTTCCTTGCATTAAAAAAAATGTTAATCATCTAATTTACACATATTTACATTAAGTTGCAAAGGTCGTTCAATGCATATAATTTACCACCTCACTGTATAAAAATCTGATATAACCCTACAATATACATATAAATCTATCTATCTGTCTACCTACTTACTGATATACAGACAGATAGATACAGAGAGAGACATTCATTGAGATAAATAGGTACAGAAACAGATAAACAAATAGATATATATGTACATGTAAATTATAAACAAACACGTCATCTCCACCTTCCATCCAACACACACATAAACAAACCCGCAAAACGTCTCCAAGATCACACCAAGATTCCACGTAAGAAAAAACCAAGAGACAAAGTAGTATCCCCTCTTCCAAGACGCGTAACGAAGCACACAATACATCCTTCACACGTACTATAGGTATCTTGGGAGGAATTACGTAGATAAGAATAGGTGATACGGTATGGGTCGCTGTTGGTGTTGGCTATGTTCAACTTAGAGACAAAGGCTGGCGATTTTCCGGAGAGATTGATAGATGGATAGACAAATAGTTAGTTAGTTAGATAGACAGATAGACAGACAGATGGATGGGTGGATAGATAGACGGAGAGACAGACAGACAGATGGATGGATGGATGGATGGATGGATATGTTCAACTTAGAGACAAAGGCTGGCGATTTTCCGGAGAGATTGATAGATGGATAGACAAATAGTTAGTTAGTTAGATAGACAGATAGACAGACAGATGGATGGGTGGATAGATAGACGGAGAGACAGACAGACAGATGGATGGATGGATGGATATGTTCAACTTAGAGACAAAGGCTGGCGATTTTCCGGAGAGATTGATAGATGGATAGACAAATAGTTAGTTAGTTAGATAGACAGATAGACAGACAGATGGATGGGTGGATAGATAGACGGAGAGACAGACAGACAGATGGATGGATGGATGGATGGATGGATATACAAACAATCAAACAATGAAAGATGATTTTACAGGAGATATTGATTGACAGATAGTTGGACAGATAGGTAGATAGACAGACTGATATATAGATACATAGATAGATAAATTGATAATAGAGAGGTAAGTTGAGACAGGTAAAGGGATAGACAGATGGGTAAATAGGTACAGATAAATGAAAAAAACAAAAAAACAAAACAGGAGTAAAGGGTTGAGATTTAGAGAGAGAGAGAGAGAGAGAGAGAGAGAGAGTAAATAATTCCTTAACACCGTCATTATACCCTGTCATTATGCTGCGAAATCTTTCTCAATTAATAAGTAATGTTCAAATCGGAATGGATGGGGGGGAACAGGTGGACTCTCGCTCCCAGGACACCGTAACTCTCACCATACATCCTGCCACCACAAGAACCACCCCTTTCCACCACACCAACACCACAATCCCCCCCTCCCCCACCACCACCACTAGCAACCCCCTCCCCCCAACACCACACCACAGCAAGCAGCCCTCCCCCAACGCCACGCCACCACCGCAAAATTACCCTCTCCCCCACAACCACAATCAACTCTCCTTCACACCACCACCTCAATCAACCCTCCCTTATACCACAGCACCACCACAATCAACCCTTCCTCTCCTCAAAACCCCACCTCCACCACAATCAACCCTCCCTCAAAATCACACCACACCCCCACCACAAACAACCACACCCCCACCACAAACAACCACACCCCCACCACAACCGAACTCACGAAACCAGCACCACCACAGCACCCCACTAACCGTATAAAAAACAGCTGTTGTGTGTTTGGGTGTCTTCATGGCAAATGGAGAGAGGGATGGAAGGTGGTAGAGGTGGTATACTGTTATCAGCTTATCAATTACACACCACCACCAACACCTTTCTCCTCAGTCCTATCTTCTCCCTCCTTCCTCCCAACTCCACTTTCCTGGCCCTGCTTCCCTCATCTCCTAAAGGCTGACCCTCATCTCCTTCCTTCTTCTTCATCTCCTGTTTCCTCCTCCTCCTCCTCACCTACTCTTCCCTTTCGTCTTTCTTCCTTTTCCTCCTCCTCCTTCAAGCTTTCCTCAACCCTCATCTTCCCCTTCTATCTTCTTCTTCTTCTTCTTCTCCTTCTTCTCCTCCCTGCCCCACCATTTCTTCCCTCTCCTCCCCTTCTTTGGCCATTTTTCCCTCCCACCTCTCTCATACTTCCAACTATTTCTAATTTTTCTCCTTTCTCATTCTCTTTCTTTATAACACCTCATTCCTTAAATTCCTCTCCTCCCCGCACTTCCTTCTCCTTCACTCCTCCCCTCTTCCTTTCCCCCCCCTCCCTCCTCCCCTCTTCCTCTCCCCCACTCCCTCTACCCTTCCTACCCCACCTCCCCCTCACCTCTTCCCCTCCCCCCCTTTTCCTCTACCCTTCCCTCCCCACCTCTCTCCTCTAACCTCTCTCTCCCCTCTCCCTTTTCCCCCTCTCTTCCTCCCCCTTCCTGTATTTATTTTCCTGGTTTCTCCCCTTTCCACCCATCCCCTCTCAAATTTCTCTCTCTCTCTCTCTCTCTCTCTCTCTCTCTCTCTCTCTCTCTCTCTCTCTCTCATACTTACACCGTGAATAAGTAGGAATTACGAGCATTACGTGTACATCAACACCCCCCCTCTCTCTCTCTCTCTCTCTCTCCATGAAAACAATCGCATGTAGTCGTGTGTGCGTGTCTGAGTTCTTTTGTTTTGTGTCGATTCCATTTGAGAGAGAGAGAGAGAGAGAGAGAGAGAGAGAGAGAGAGACGGACAATACTGCCAGAAGCTGCAACACAAAAGACCTGACGAGGACACGACACGCTCCCTTACACACACACACACACACACAACTACATGCACTCTTACACACACACACACACACACACACACACACACAACTACATGCACTCTTACACACACAAACGTATATCGCTTCTTACACATGCACAGATACACTCCTTATACATACATACATACATACACACATATATACATTACTTACACACATACATACACACATTACATACGAACATACACATACACACACACACACACACACACACACACACACACACACACACACACACGAGCCTAAGTTCGCACAGACGCAATTCCCCCTTCTTCTCTCCCCCAAAGCACCATGTTGATGTTTACATGCACACAAAAACGTACATAGGCTACCAACATAAGCTACATACTGTACAAAGGAAATCGTACACAGACTAGCTACCAACTACACACATGGCATGCATACACACACCACCGCACACAAGGTCACACACACACACACACACACACACACACACACACACACACACACACACACACACACACACACACACACTTTCTTCGCCTGAGTGTGTTGACGCTGATAAGGCTGATATCAAAAGGTGACATTCTCTCTCTCTCTCTCTCTCTCTCTCTCTCTCTCTCTCTCTCTCTCTCTCTCTCTCGTTTTTTTCAATTCCTGTCATTCTTCTCGTCCTAAATTAGTTTCCTCCTCCTCCTCCTCCTCTTCTTCTTCTTCTTCTTTTTCTTCTTCTCCTCCTCCTCCTCCTCCTGTTATGTACCTTATCGAAGCGCGAGGAGGGAGGGGAATGACGTCAGCAAGTGCAATGATAATAAGAGGGGGCATGGAGGAAGAGGAGGGGGAGGGGGGGGAGGGGAAGTGAGGAAAGAGCAGAGGAGGAGGAGGGAATAAAGAGGAGAGAGGGGGTTGGGAGGGAAGACATATGGGGAGGGAGGAAAGGGGAGAGGGGGAGGGGGAAAGAAGAGAGGGAGGAGGGAGGAGGGAGGAAAGAGGAGAGGGGGAGGGGGGAAGAGAAAAGAAGGAAGAAGGAAAAAGGAAAGGGGAAGGAGGGAAGAGGAAAGGAGGAAGAAGGAAAGAGGAGAGAGGGAGGGAGGAAAGAGGAGGAAAGGGGGGGGAATTGAAGACAGTGATAGCAGATGAGAAGTGAAATATGACCTGAAAAGATAAAAGGTGTGAGAGGGAAGGGGGAAGGAGGAGGGGTAGTGGAAGAATGGGGGGTAGATGATGGAAGGGGAATGAGAGAGAGAGAGAGAGAGAGAGAGAGAGAGAGAGAGAGAGAGGGGGGGGGTCAAGGATGAAGGGAAAGAAAGAGGCGACTGGGGGAGGAGAGAAGGTGTGCGGAGGGATGAGTAAGAGAAGAGGAGGGGAGAGGAAAGGAGAGGAGAGGAGAGGAGAGGAAAGGTGAGGTAAGATAAATGGAGGAAGGAGAGGAGAGGGAGGAAAAGAAGACAAAATGTGGTAAGGGAAGTGAGATGAGAGGAAAGAGTGTAGATGAGAGGAGGGACATGGGGGGAGAAAATACAGGAGGAAAGGAGGAAGGGAGGGAGGAACAAGTGAGGCGAGGTGGGGAGAGGAGGGGAAAAGGTGAGGAGAGAATGAGAGAGAGAGAGGAATGGTGAGGTGAGAGAGGGTTGGGGGTGAGAGGAGGTAAGGATGGGGAAGGTGAAAGTGTGAGGTGTGAGTCAGGCGGATAACTAAACACCCCCACCACAACACCCCACACACCCTACACCCCCACCCCACACCCCCAACCATCACCCCCACCTCCCACCCCTGCATTCTATTATTACAACGCTACACACAGACGGATTATTTATTATATTTATCTTTTTCACTTGCGATAAATCGTTACTATATCCTTTTCATCTTAACTTGGCCCAGGTTTTCGTCACTTTGTTGCTTATTTCTCGTAGCTCGGTGACGGAAGATTATGCAGCGACTGTACACATTTCCCACTGCACTTCTTTGTGACTAGCATCATATTCTGGTGTTTTACTTATTATTCGGCATTAATGATGGGGAGAGGGCGGGTGTTTTTAGAAGACACACACACACACACACACACACACACACACACACACACACACACACACACACACACACACCGGAAGGAAAGGACATATTTTCACATCTATATCGCTCTTACGTCACACAAGTTTACTATACCTCACCCAAGCGGTACCTATGTCACGACTAGGGCAAAAAACACGGTAAGCAAATTTTACCACGTAGCGTATTAAAGGCACAATCTTATCGCAATCCGCCTTATTTAATACTCCAACTACATACACAGAGAGTTACCGTACTTTAAGGCCTGTAATACGCTGACTTATTACCGTCATTACTTTTATTTCTTGCTGCCTTTAGACTTGCATATTTTTTTTTGGAGAGACTTGGGGGAGGTAGATATCGTGGAGGGGGGAGAGGGACGGGGAGACCGAGGATGAGTTGGAATGGAGAGGTATATGAGGGGTGTGTGAGCAGGGAGGCGGGGGGGGCAGCGAAATGGCAAGGGACGGGGCGACACGGAGGCGATTTGTTTGTGGCCACCCCTTACAGGATTATGGCGTCTGGTTATAGATAGACAGACAGATAGATACAGCCTTCATTAACCCCTTCAGTGTCTATCCTAAACTAATAAAAAATCAATTAAAAAAAAATCAATAAAAATAAAAATAAAAATAAAAAATCAATAAAATAAAAAATCAATAAAAATAAAATATCAATAAAATAAAAAATCAATAAAAATAAAAAATCAATAAAATAAAAAAATCAATAAAAATAAAAAATCAATAAAATAAAAAATCAATAAAAATTAAAAATCAATAAAATAAAAAATCAATAAAAAAAATCAATCAAAATAAAAAATAAATAAAATAAAAAATAAATAAAAATCAATAAAAATAAAAATCAATAAAAAATCAATATAAATAAAAAATAAAAAAATAAAAATCAATAAAAATAAAAATCAATAAAAAATCAATAAAAAAAATCAATCAAAATAAAAAATCAATCAAAAATAAAAAATAAATAAAATAAAAAATAAATAAAAATCAATGTCAACCGATGGACAGGGACAAATTCACAGGCACAAAATAATAATAATAATAATAATAATAATAATAATAAAAATAATAATAATAATAATAATAATAATAATAATAAAAATAATAATAATAATAATAATAATAATAATAATAAAAATAATAATAATAATAATAATAATAATAATAATAATAAAAATAAGAACTGCCACTACCTCTTCACTGCAGTCCCCCCTCCCCCCCTCCCCCCCCACGGCACTGTTGCCTGGCCTCCCTTGTGGTTCCCGGTAATTGCTTCCTTCCCCTCCTTCTATCTATCTATTTATCTGTCTGTCTGTCTATCTATCCATCTTATCACAAAGCACATCTGTCTTCCACTTCCTACTTGATTTTCTATTTAACAGTCCATATCCATCCATCTATCTATCCACCCATCCATCCACCCACCCACCCAACCATCCACCCATCCATCCATCGATCTATCTATCTATCTATCCATCCAACCATCCATCCATCGATCTATCTATCTATCCATCTATCTATCTATCTATCTATCCATCCACCCATCCACCCCTTCATCTCATCACAAACCACCTCTAGCCTTCATTTCCTACCTGCTTTTTCTTCAACTCATTTCCCTCTCATCATTTTTTCATGTCCTAACAAGTCTGTCTGTTTTGATTCCTCAGTCCTTTCGGCTTCCTATTTATTCTTGTCGTCCTGTCTCTTCTTTCCCTTCTCTTTTCAGGAGGAGGAGGAGGAGGAGGAGGAGGAGGAGGAGGAGGAAGAGAAGGAGGATAGTAAAAGATGGTTGTGAGACAGGAGAAAGGCTATTATGATGATGATGCAGCATAAACCTGCAATGACAGGCCTGGGGAGGATGGGCAAAGATGGAGGGGGAGGGAAGGAAGGATGGAGGGAGAGGGAGGAAGGAAGGAAGGATGGAGGGCGACGTAGGGAATCAAGGAAGAATGGGAGGGAGGGAAGGAAGGATGGAGGGAGAGGGAGGAAGGATGGAAGCAGATAGAAAGAAGGACGAATGGAAAGAAGGTAAAAAGAAAATGGAAGGAAGGATGGAGGGATGATAGGAAGGAGGATAAGGAAGGAAGCAGGGAGGGAAAGGAAAGGAGGGAGAAGGAAGGAGGGAGGGGAGGATGAAAAGGAGGGAGGGGAGGATGAAAAGGAAGGAAGGAAAGACGAAGAGTGGAAGAGGTGGGCAGGAGGAATGAGAGGAAAGGGAAAACAGATTAATGGATAGACATATGTGGAAAATATTACACGTGAAAAAAAAATGGAGAGAGAGAGAGAGAAAGAGAGAGAGATGGAGGGAAGTGGAGAGAGACCTTGGCCAGTGGAGGTAAGGTGAAAGAACAACAATGAAGTAGGATGCAGTGGACTAACATTACTCTCTCTCTCTCTCTCTCTCCATTCCTGTAGTCACATTTCTTTCTTAATGTTCTTTCTCATGCTTATTTCCCTTTCCGTCTACTGTGTACCTATGTATGTATGTATGTACCGATATGTATGTATGTATGTATGTATCTAAACTACCTACCTATAACTTATCAATATATATACCACATCTATCAATCAATGTACCAATCTATCCACCTACATATTTGCCTACCTGCCTATCAATCTATCTATCCATCCATCCACCTATCTCTCTACCTATCTATCCATTTACCTATAATAATACCGGTATCTATCTATCCATCTATCTATCTATCAATCTATCTACCTCACAGACCCCCCCTTCCTTTCCGCCTCCTCCCCCAATCACGTTAACAAGCAGAAAGTTGACCCAAGACAGGCCTAACAACTCCTTAACAACCCCAACTCTAATCACCCACTTACAAACACCCCGCACTTATCAACCCCCCCCCCTCCCACACACTCTCTCTCATCTTGGCAAACATGTATTCTCGATAATACGTCTAGTTCTCCATCTGTAATAATAATAATAATAATAATAATAATAACAATAATAACAACAATAATAGTAATAATAATAATAATAGTAATTAATAATAATAATAAATAATAATCACTCTGATATTCACATACACTTTGATATTCACCTCTCCCATGTCCCCTTTAACTCCTCTCTCTCTCTCTCTCTCTCTCTCCCTCCCTCTCTCTCTCTCTCTCTCTCTCTCTCTCTCTCTCTCTCTCTCTCTCTCTCTCTCTCTCTCTCAAAAGATACAAATTACATGAAATATACTGTTACGGTGCAATGGAGAAAATAAATCGGTAAAGAATAGATGTCAGGAAGCTTCTGTGCTACCTAGAACAATGCTATAGGTTACAAGGATGTCTATATGATGTCCAAGTCATCTCCGCATGTCCAAGTTATCTCCACATGTCCAAGTTATGTCTGCATGTCCAAGTTGTGTCCACATGTCCATGTTATCTCCGCATGTCCAAGTTACGTCCACATGTCCAAGTTGTGTCCACATGTCCAGGTTATGTCCACATGTCCAAGTTACGTCCACATGTCTAGGTTATGTCCACATGTCCAAGTTACGTCCACATGTCCAAGTTGTGTCCACATGTCCAGGTTATGTCCACATGTCCAAGTTATGTCCACATGTCCCCGCTATCTCCGCATATTCAAGTTAGGTCCGATTCGCCAAATTTACGTCCGAGCGATGATTATGTTCGAGGTAAATCATATCCGGTAAAAATAGCCGTGATTGAGGGAAATGTCAGAAAATTTCCCCCAAACTGCGACTTTCCCCGACGATGTGAAGGTCAGACTGGAACAATAGACACCAAAATACACAAAAAAAAAATATATGTGCTCGTTAAAAATAAAATTAATAATAATAATAATATTAATAATGGGGACAGCTAAAACGGAACTATATTTATCTTTCAAATTTAGACTGATATAGTGCGGTAAATCTGAGTCTTATTATTACCCATTTATTTTTTATCTGATTTTTCATGATTACAACACGCTAGAGATGAGGTGGAGAGGTATAAATGAGAGAGAGAGAGAGAGAGGGGGGTGTCAGATGGAGAAAGGGTGGCCTGACGAGAGAGGACAGGGTGACATGGAGGCGATTCATCTGCGGCCACATTGCTAAGATTAAGGCATCAGAATAGAGATTAAAAAAAGAAAAAGAAAAAGGCGTAATCCGGAATAATAAGTGTGTCTGACCGTTCGAGATTCCAGAGAGTTAAAATCAATAAAAATATGAGATTCGGATGGTTCATGATTTCTCCGTTGTGCTAAATCCAGTAACTTTGATGACGAACAGATTACTGATTTGACAAGCCTACGGTACTCATCTGACAAGCCTACTGTTTTGGCGTACCGTACCTGAAGGCTGCTGCTGGTGGTACTGTTGGTGAAGCTGCCGGTGCGGGCGATGGCGTGGGCGTGGTAGGCGGTGGGGGTGTGGGGGTAGGTGTGGGTGAGGTCGGGCAGGTGCTCATGGTGGCCCAGTTGAAGCCGACTTTCATGGTGGGCGGAGTGGGAGAGTGGGCGGGACCTGCCAGACCGCTCACGACTCAGCCCCCTTATCCACCCACACCCACACTCCCCGCCCTTATCCTCCTCCACCCAGGTACACGTGAACCACTGTACCACCCGCCAGGCGCAGGCACGGTACATGATGCAGGCGGTACACTTGCGCAGCCCTCATTACACACACGCAAGAGAAAGGCCACCAAACTCACTCTCCTCTTCACCTCTTTTCTACATCACAAAGCTTTCTTGGCCTGGGAAGCGGTAGTGGTAATAGTAGTTGTCGTAGGAGTAACAGTAGTAGCTGTAGTAGTAGTAGTAATAATGTAGTTGCTGTAGGAGTAATAGTAGTAGTTGCAGTAGAAGTAATAGTAGTGGATATCGAACTGAGGAAGCACACCAAACTACTCTTCGTTCCACTACGTTTCTGTGTCAAAATAGTTCAGTTCTGGGCTGGGATGTCGTGATAGTAACACCTGTTGTAGGAATAGTAAAAGTAGTAGATACCACACACAACAGCAAGGCCACTACACTCCTTCTCCCTCAACTCACTACTTCGCTGCATCACAGTACGCTATTTTGTCTGGTAGAAAGTAGTAGTTGTAACCATACACCACACCACCTTGTTCACCTACTACGCATCAAACTTACTCTGCCTCTTTGTACTAGTAAATGTACACACCCACTTCTTCCATGTATACAAGCCATTTTCCTACACACATACATACACATATATACATACATACATACAAGTAGTAACAGTTGCATTAATGGCAGTATCCAATCTTATGTCGAACTGGCTGCCTCGGGAACTGCATGTAATATCCAAGGGGAGCATGACTTGAGGCAGTGTGTACGAAGAAATGCTGAGAAAAGCCTATAATTTTTGCGTTCCTTTCTGCACTTCCTAGTTCTCCCACTATGCAGGGGAAGACTAA
>NC_137022.1:25141914-25159414 GCF_032717465.1 Coenobita brevimanus | reverse complement strand
TTCCATTTCTTAACTCTCCACCTCTTCCACACAGGTAAATCCCCGTCCACAGCCACTCACCCACCACCAGAAGGAATGTGGTTGGGGGATTTCGCAAGCGTTATGGTTAAAGTTTTTTTCTATCTTTCTATCTTTTTTTGGTTAGCGGGCTGGACTGGAGGACGCAGGGGAAGGAGTTCATATTGTGTGGTGTTGTTATTTCCGGGATGATGATGACGACGATAACGATGACGATGAGGAGGAGGAGGAAGAGAAGGAAGAGGAAAAGGAGGACGAGGAAGACGATGACGACAATGACTACGACAACGATGACGATGATAAAGTGTAAAGACAAATTATAAAGCCCACTGTACTGTATTCATATCTTTACAAAACACATCTTATCCTTGCTACCACCAGACCCTGAATTAAGTATAGCTGAATGACGCATAGTTGTAAATATCAAGCTAATTCAGTAGTTTTACCCTCTTCAGTATAAGGTGACGATCCCGGGCGAATGAAGTGCTCAGGTGGCCAAGGAATATAATAGTTTACCATCTTAGTCACGGGGTTATTGGAAGGATTTGATAGTTAATGTCCTTCACGCTGAATAAAATCGTCTGAAAGTACGTGGAATTCAATCGAAAATCGTCCTTATTTTCTAGGGGATTATTGGAAGGTGTGAAGGTGTATAACTGTCACTACGATATTTTTCCTACACACACACACACACACACACACACACACACACACACACACACACACACACACACACAATGAATGGAAAGGTAAATGCTAAACAATATCAGAGGACCCAGCCACAAAGTTAGGAGGGAGAGTGATAGCTAAATTTCCTCTTCTCCATGTTGGGAAAGTACGTAGCTAGGACTAAGGAAGGGGCGTGTGTAGTGAGGCAAATGCATGTGAAGGCTGATGTGTTGAAATGGCTATATTTGTGTGTGTGTCTGAAGTCAATTACCACACACAGTTGCACATTTCACCACACTTATCCTACCACACCAAACACAACTGAACTTAAACACACACACACACACACACACACACACACACACACACACACACACACACACACACACACACACACACACACACACTTCATACCAACTACCATACACCACATTTCACCACACTACCACCACACACATACCACTATCACCCCAATAATTTCACCACACCACCACATCACAATTGAAGGACACAGGAGAGCAGTGTGTCACCTTCACATTACGCAACTCCATTATTCTCTCTATTATTATACTTCACATTAGCGTATCACCACCACAGCAGCCTACCACACTACCACCACACCACCACCACACTACCACATCACCACACTACCACCACACGGCCCTATACACAGTACCAAACCACACTACCATACGACCCTACCACACTGCATACGACTACCAGAATCACACTACCACACATTACTACCACACCTACTTATTACAATACATACGACTTTCGGAATCACACTACCATACCACCACACAGCACTACCACACACGACTACCTACACACAGCACCTTATGATTTCCACACCACTAACCACACAGCAAGTAAGGGAGGGACGGAGGAGAGGAGAGGAGAGGAAAGAAGGGGAGGAGGGGAAGATTGAAAGCACCACAATAATACACTACCACCACACCACAAAATTACCTACACCACACACCACCACCACCCACACCACACCACCACACACCATCACTACCACAAAATTACAAGCAACGCACCAGCACACATTACAACACCAGTCATACCACATCTCACCACACCACACCAGTCACACCACATCACACCAAACTACACCAGGCACACCACATCACACCACATCACACCAGGCACACCACATCACACCACACCACACCAGTCATACCACATAACACCACACCACACCAGTCACACCACATCACTCCACACCACACCAGTCATACCACATAACACCACACCACACCAGTCACACCACATCACACCAGTCACACCATACATCACACCACACCACACCAACTCAACCACAATGCACCTCTCCCTCTCACACACACACACACACACACGCACGATCTTGGCAGGGGTATAGCTAGCAACCAACCCCCCCTCCCCTACCGGAAACCCCCCTCCCCCCTCCCCCTACCCCTCCAATGTCAAACTGGCGTCAACAGGATGAGAGAGAGAGAGAGAGAGAGAGAGAGAGAGAGAGAGAGAGAGAGAGAGAGAGTGTGTGTGTGTGTGTGTGTGTGTGTGTGTGTGTGTGTGTGTGTGTGTAAAAAATGAGAGAGAGAGAGAGAGAGAGAGAGAGAGAGAGAGAGAGAGGGGGGGGGAAGGAAGGAAGGATGGATGGACAAGTGAAAGCAAAAGGGGAAGGAAAGGAGGAAGGGGTGAAGGAAGGAAGGATGGATGGAAAGACGTGAAAGAAGGAAGGATGGAAGGAAAGACGTGAAAGAAGAATGTAAGAAGGAAGGATGGAAAGAAGTGAAAGATGAATGGAAGGAAGGAGGGAAGGAAGGAGGGAAGGAGGAAAGGAAGGAGGGAAGGAGGAAAGGAAGGAAGGAGGAAAGGAAGGAGGGAAGGAGGAAAGGAAGGAAGGAGGAAAGGAAGGAGGGAAGGAGGAAAGGAAGGAAGGAAGGAGGTGAAAAAGAGGTGAATCAGACGAAGGGGGTTCTTGATAAAAAGATTGGGGGTTGAGTGAAAGGGAATGGCATAAGGCTGAATGGGGCAAGAGTGTGTGTGTGTGTGTGTGTGTGTGTGTGTGTGTGTGTGTGTGTGTGTGTGTGTGTGTGTGTTTTGGGGTGCTTTGTGTGTTTGAGAGACAGACAGACAAACAGACAGACAGATAGATAGATAAATAGATAAACATAGTAGATAGGCATGTAGATTGATAACTGTGTATATTGAGGTGCTTTGTGTGTTTGAGATAGATAGAGATAGATTGATAGATAGACAGAAATAGATATGTAGATAGATAACGTGTGTATGAATGTGTGCGCGTATTTTTTAGTGCTTCCCTGTGTGTGTGTGTGTGTGTGTGTAACTACTCTCTCTCTCTCTCTCATTTACACACAATCACACACCACACATACACAAATAAATTAGCCCTGACAAACTGCACACACACACACACACACAACTGTTCTAATACGGTTTCTAAAGCTCACCTAAAACACATACACACACACACACACACACACACACACACAAAGCTGTTCTAATACGGTTTCTAAAGCTCACATAAAACACACACACACACACACACACACACACACACACACACACACAAAGCTGTTCTAATACGGTTTCTAAAGCTCACATAAAACACACACACACACACACACACACACAACGTTTGGGCCAGCCTTCCGTGCTGGTGATAAAATTACTACTGGTACACAATAAAAACACACACACAAAAAAAAGACACAAAAACGCACACAGAAAAAACATGATATTGGCTCACGTCCGGTCACTACGGTACGTTTGGTTTCTTCCTGTGTGTGTGTGTGTGTGTGTGTGTGTGTGTGTGTGTGTGTGTGTGTGTGTGTGTGTGTGTGTGTGTGTGTGTGTGTGTGTGTGTGTGTGTGTGTGTGTGTGTGTGCGTGCGTGCGTGCGTGTGTGTGTGTGTGTGTTAGATACTGACTACATTTCCTCTCTCATAAATCAGTTTAGATCAGCTTGTTAGACTAGATATGATCAAATCACAAATATAATAAATCGGGTTAAGCTAGGTTAAACTGAGTTAGCCTAGGTCTCGTTGAGTTGAGCTGGGTCGGGCTGGATTAAGTTTAATTTCAGGTCGGAAAAGATTAGACTTTTTTTCATAGTAAAACCACAGTAACCAATTAAATACAGTACACCAAATTTAATGACGTAATAATGACGACTAATGCAGGCTGAGTACAAAATACCTTTACCAGAGACATATATAGACATAAAGGATGACAAGAAGTATATTCACCCAATAAATATACCAAGCAGACATTGCCACTGAGATGCTCTGGGACAAATTCAGTACACGTCATATCTGAACAGCAAGGAATATGTCCTGAAACCTCCAGTGTGTTGTGACTTTGTGTATTTGTAACTTTTTAGGTAATAGTGATAGATAGTATGCATATTAATATATTTAAAAAAGAAATATTTTGATTTTAAGCAGTGATTTTTTTCTCTGATTACAATCGATTATAATCACTTGATTTTAATCGTGCCAACCCTGCGTGTATGAGAAAAGGATAGACAAGGGAAGGTCGGGTGGTACTGGACTGGGTTGGATTAGGTTGGATTGAGTTGTTGGGCTAGATTAGATTTGGGAAAGTTAGGACTGGTCAGATATAGACGGGGACGTGACTAGTAGGTTAAGTTAGAACCACTTCAATAGGGGTTATGAGATTATTATTATTATTATTATTATTATTATTATTATTATTACTACTACTATTGTTATTATTATTATTATCATCATCATTTACATCAGGAGACCCTAGCGCTAAAGGAATTATAATTACCTTCCATTAACTTACTTAGTATATTGGCCTACTAATTTCATCTTTATCGTCTTGAGGAGAAAATTCAAGACGTTTTTAAAGCCTTCTAAGACCTCCCTTTTTCGTCACTTCCTTCCCCTCAAACGTTCACCCCCTACCATAACACCAGCCACTATGTTCTTTACTGTGTGTGTGTGTGTGTGTGTGTGTGTGTGTGTGTGTGTGTGTGTGTGTGTGTTTCTGTTTGTCTGTCTGTCTGTCTGTCTGTCTGTCTCTCTCTCTCTCTCTCTCTCCCCTGACTCTTTTCGCTGCATTTTCTCCATTGCCTTTTATCACCACAAACCGTCCCATTTTTCTTCCCATATACAAAATTTCCATGTTTTCTGACTTTCAAAACGTATCTCTTTTCTTTTCTCCTTTCCATCTTTATTTTTGCTCCCTTTTTTTCTCACAACAAAACCACAACTCCTCAAAACATGCACTTTTTTAGGCCACTTCTTCAACCACCTTAGTTCCGTTCAATATATTTTTCTTTTTTTTTTCTTTACGGATTGAGCGAGTCACTTCCCGGTCACTTAAGGGGTGATGTGTTATGGTGGGGGGCTGGGGGGTGGAGGTGGGGGAGGGGGGAGAGGGAGAGATGAGGTGAGAGAAGAGAAGAGAAGAGGAGGAGGGGAGAGGTGAAAGATAGTGGAGAGTAGGAAGAAGAGGGTGAATGAGGAGGAAGAGACGAAAGAGGAGGAATAGACGGAGGATATATGAACGACGAATGGGGAGGGAGGAGGAAGAAAAGGGAGAGAGAATGGAGAGAATAAAACTGGTAAACTGTGAGAAAACGAAGAGAAGAAAATGGGAGAAGAGAAAGGAGGGAAAAGAGAAAGGAGATGCCAGATGGGAAACTAAAACAAATGTAAGAGTAAAGGTCAGAGAAAGGAAACAGGAAAGGGAGGAGAGTGGCGATAGCGAGGGAGGGAGGAGGCGGAGGAAAAGGATGGAGGGAGGAGGAGGCGGAGGAAAAGGATGGAGGGAGGGAGGAGGCGGAGGAAAAGAATGGAGGGAGAGAGAATGAGAATAAAGTAGAAGAGAGGGAGAGATGAGGGAGAAAAAGGGAACGACGAAGGGGGGAAAAGAAGATGAAGAAGAAAAGTTGGGAAAAGATGAAGGGAAAGAAAATGAGAGAGAGAGAGAGGGAGGGAGAGAGGGAGGGAGAGAGAGAGAGAGAGAGAGAGAGAGAGAGAGAGAGAGAGAGATGGAAATGAAAAGGACAATTTAATTTCAGTAGTTTTAGTGACCCGTTCAACATGACACTGCCAGAACACCACCACACACGCACACACCACGTGGCCCCTACCTCCCACCACCACCACCACCACACCACACACCACACCACATGGACCCTACCTCACACCACCACCACACCACACTACACCACAGGAACCCTACTTCACACCTCACAATACCAACCCCCCTACAACATCAGCTATACCACAACACATTGGCTATACCACAGTCTTACTCCACACCACACCACACCACATACGGTCCTCCACGACATATGTCCTTACTACACCACACCAAAACCATATCACATCCTTCCGTACCACACATCCTTACACCACACCACACCAAAAATACTTCCTCACCACACCAAAACCATACCACACACATCCATACACCACACCACACCACACCATACACCACAACCATACCACACACATCCATACACCACACCACACCATACACCACAACCACACCACACCGTTACGTAACAGTGACAACCTTGCACCATGCCTCACCTTATCAATTAATGCAAGAAGGCCTTTATCAGTGGCAGATAAGAGCTTGGCCATCCCACCTACCTCCACTCCCACCACAGCTACCAACATTACCACCACAACTACCATTACCACCATCCCTGCTACCAACATTACTCGCTCAATCATACCTTCCCCATCATCACAGCTACCAACATTACCACCACCACACCTACCAACATTACCACCACAACTACCAACATTACTCGTTCCATCATACCTTTCCCATTATCACAGCTACCAACATTACCACCACCACAGCTACCAACATTACCACCACCACAGCTACCAAAATTACCACCACCACTGCTACCAAAATTACCACCACCACTGCTACCAACATTACCACCACAACTACCAACATTACTCGTTCTATCATACCTTCCCCATCATCACAGGTACAAACAACCACCACAATCATCACAATTACCAACATTACGCATTGTATCATACCTTTCCTATCATCACAGCTACCAACATCACTATCACAACTATCATCGTGACTACATACATTACTTTTTACGTCTCACCACTACTACCACCATCATCTCCACTACTCCATTACGGCATCCATCATTCATCACCACTAACACAATTACACCTACCACCACTACTGCTACCAATAATAACCACATCATCACAACCACCACTACCACCATCATCACACCTATCACCATCACAACTACCAACACTGTCATATCTTTCACCACCACTACCACCATCAAAACTATCAACAGTATCCCATCCTTCACCACAACTACCACCACTACCACCACCAAGACAATCAACATTATCCCATCTTTCACCACAACTACCAACATCACCTCATCTCACTACAACCACAACTACCATAACTACTACTATCCCATCTTCATAAATACTACCAATATTATCTCGCCTACCACCACTACCACCAACACATCTACCAACATTATCCTTTGAATTACCACCACTACCACAATAATCCTCCTCTACCACAATCATCACGCATAAGTCAATACCTCCACCACAACTACCACAATCACCATATCTACCAACATCTTAGCACCTCCATCATAACCACAAGTACCACATCCTTCATAGCCAGTGCAATCACAAGCTACCACAATCACCAACCACAACTTCCAAAATCACAGCTACCACCATTTTCACGATCAACCACAACTACCAAAATCACAGCTACCACCATTTACACCACCAACCACAACTACCACAATCACCACAGCTACCACCATTTTCACTATCAACCACAACCACAACAATCACCACAGCTACCACCATTTTCACCATCAACCACAACTACCACAACAGTCACAGCTACCAGCATTTTCACCATCAACCACAACTACCACAACAGTCACAGCTACCACCATTTTCACCATCAACCACAACTACCACAATCACCACAGCTACCACCATTTTCACCATCAACCACAACTACCACAATCGTCAGTTACCACCATTTTCACCATCAACTACAACTACCACAATCACCACAGCTACCACCATGTTCACCTTCATTATAATTATGCATCACAAACCGCCACAGTCCCATCACCACCACCACCATTTTCCATTTCAGATTTTCTTATTACACTTTAGAATTAGACAAGACGATGATGTGTAATAGAATTTGAAGTTAGAAATATACAGATGCACACCGGAGAAAGAGCAGTAGTTCCGAATGACAACAACAGTCAGCTGATACTAAAACCTCAAGAGTCAAGCGCTCCCTCTCCCTCTCTCCATCCATCCCGCCTTCCCTCCCTCCATCCCTCCCCTTCCCTGCCACCCACGTTTCTGCTCCTCCTAATTACGCAAAATTGATCACGTTCACTAAAAAATTCGGTGCTGTTGTTCTAACGTTATCATAATGGTTAAAAGTTCGGAAAATAATACAGTAATGAAAACGTGACATTTGGCAACCGATTCTCCCTTCCCTCCCTCTCTCTCACCTCCTCTCCTTTCCTCCCACCTCCTTCTCTACTCTCCTTACCTCAGACAAGTTGGCAAAATATACAGCAAACATCAAAGATTTCGATATTACCTGTACAAATTTCAAATAACTAGATGAAAAGGTAAGAAAACTGTCACGTAAAATAAACAATGTGAAAAGTTGACAACCGCTCTTCGTCGCCACCAATCAGAAGTCTCACCGGGCCATGACGTCACAAGACACGCCACCAAAGCCAATCAGAGAGCTAGCCTAAACCATGACGTCAGGAGGACCAATCACAGGGCCTTACATGCATGACATCACTCAATACCAAGAATGTGATAGGTCCCTGGGAACGTCTTGGGCAAAAATGGAGGGTAAAATTAGGAAATTGTCAGTAATTGTGGAAATTCTGTGGAGGGAGGATGTCGCCAGTGGGTCTGAAACACACACACGCACGCACACACAAGCGCGCACAAACACACGCGCACACACCTACCCACACGCCTTAGATACAAGCATGAATCAGGCATATCTTAACCTCTTCTCTATAGTGCATGTCCCGGGCTATATATGACATGTCTGGTGGTTGAAGAAGTCAAAATACTGAAAGTGTTTGAATATCACCACCACCACCGTCACCACCACCATCATCATCATCATCATCATCACCACAACCACCACCATCATACAGACCTCTTCTCACCAAAGGATGAAGTATAATTGGGTCTAGAATCGCATCGCCCCCCAAAAATAAAATAATAATAATAATAAAATAAATACATAAATTTAAAAGCATACCACCCATGCATAAAACACCTTAAATCAACCAAACACTTAAAAACACTGAAATAATACCCCTGAACCATCCACTCACTGGATTGCTCCATATATTGACAAAATCCCACCTACCGAGGCACACCCACAAGTGCATAAAATCTCCATAATCTGACCAATACCACAAAATACTACTACTACTACTACTAATAATAATAATAATAATAATAATAATAATAAAATAATAATACTAATATATAAAATAATAGTGATAATGATAATAATGATGAGAGAGAGAGAGAGAGAGAGAGAGAGAGAGAGAAACAAAAGGCGTCCTCGAGGTGAAGGGAAAAATCTAGGCAGAAAAAACAAACAGGAATCAAAACAATGATATTCACAAGCAATAAAAGTATCCTCTCTCTCTCTCTCTCTCTCTCTCTCAGGCAATGCCCTACAAAAATGTTAACTAAATCTCCATTGATATTTCTATTTTTTTATTCCTTTCCCTGTTTTAATATACCCTCTCTATCTATCCATCCATCTAGCTGTCTACCTAACTCTTATCTATCTATTCATCAATCTAGCCATCCATTTTTACCTCCATCTCAATCCATTTTAAACTCATCCTTCTCTCCTCTATCCATCTATCTATCCATTTTATCTCTATCTATCCATCTATCCAGCCATCAATTTTATCTCTATCTATCTATCTATCCAGTCATCACCTTATCTCTACCTACCTCTCCATTTAATCTCCCCCTTCCCTCCCCCACCCTTATCAGCGACCCTTGCAACCCCAACATGTGTGTCCGGATACCAAACCCATTCTCTTATATCACCCTGATATCACATGACAAGCACTGATATGGCAGAGATCCAGGATATGTAGGAGGATAGCTTGTAGTGGTGGCACGTAGTTCTGATGGAAGATAACACACATACATACATACATATATATACAGTATATAACTATATATTCGCGCGCGCACACACACACACACACACACACACACACACACACACACACACACACACACACACACACCAAATTTTCTGTCTCGTCTATTTTAACTTACCGGAAATTTTCGTCCATTTGCAGTTTATTTCCCGTAGCTTAATGGAAAAACAAACAATACCATATACAGCCCTGCATCCTTTCCATAGCACTTCTTCGTGACTAGCACCGTATTCTAGTGTTAAAATGTTGGTATGGCTCGGCAGGAAGGAGGGAGAGATGGCAATTTTAGGCCCAGTTGAAGTGAATATACGTATGTGGTAGGAAAAGATCTGGAAGAGGATTTTAGTTAGAGAGATGGATAGATAGATGGATGGATGGATAGATATAGATAGACAGATAAACAGGCAGATGGACATAAACAGGAAGGCAGATTTAAACTGAGAGAGAGAGAGAGAGAATTATGTAATCACGCAAGGAAATGGAAACTGTGTGTGTGTGTGTGTGTGTGTGTGTGTGTGTGTGTGTGTGTGTGTGTGTGTGTGTGTGTGTGTGTGTGTGTGTGTGTGTGTGTAAATCAAGCCATCAGTATTCAACCCCTTGGCTTTCTCCACTTAACCCATCCCCCCTTTCCCTCCCTCCTCCCCTCTCTTCCTCCCTTTCCAAACACTTAACCCCTCCCTTAAGTTCATTCTTCCTTCCCCCAATCTCCCTCCTGTCTTCCTCCTTCCCTCTTCTTCGTTGCTCTCCCTTTCCTTCTTCTTCCTTTCCTTATTGTCATCTGACGTCTGATTTTTCACTGCCTTCTTTTCTCCCTCTCTTTCCTACCATCTCAGTCACACATGGAGGAAAACACACACACACACACACACACACACACACACACACACAAAACAAACACACACAAAACGAGAAATAAAGGAAAAGAAATGTAGGACACACACACACACACACACACACACACACACACACACACACACACACACACACACGTAGGAAAAGGTGACGGGAAATTGAGTCACACATAAAAAAAACTGAAACAAACGTTGGGTAAAACAGAATAAAACATAAAACACTGATGAAATGAGAAAAAGAAATGACTTGCAGAAAAAAATAAATAACTCCAAAAATCAGACTAAGAGTGAGGGATAGATATAAATAGACAGTGATAGATGTACTGAATGATAGTAATGGGATAGTGGTAGATAGATAGTAATGGGATAGTGGTAGACGGAGGGATAGATAGGTGCGTGAAGGTTGATAGGTCTGGATATGCAGGCAGACGGAGGGATGACATACGTAAATATACATACATACAGTACATACACACAAACACACATGCATACATACACATATACATAGAGTACATATCAATATCATGAGAGAGACAGAGAGAGAGAGAGAGAGAGAGAGAGAATCAGGTGAGTGTGTAATTCTCCAACTCTTACACAACCAATCCTCTTAGCCTACGGATCTCGTTCCCTCCACCTCTCTCTCTCTCTCTCTCTCTCTCTCTCTCTCTCTCTCTCTCTCTCTCTCTCTCTCTCTCTCTCTCCATTATACGGTTCAGACAGTATTACTCGTTTAACTTTCTCTTCATTTCAAATCCACTCCATTTCTTTCCCCTTCCCTTTTCTTTTCTTTTTCGCCAATCAATTCATAACCAATAATTTCTTCCCCATCAGAAGCGTGGGGACCCGGGGCTAGGCAATTCAGTCCCGACATTTAGGCACAGATGACCCGCCTCACTCGCCCCTAAGCAGCATTATGTGAGCAATAAATACCCAAACCCTAACGTACCCTACCCATCTGAAGCACCTCAGCCCACTAAACCACCAGGTGTCACACAACGTAGTAAATGGTTTCCTGGATAACATCAAACCGTTTAGTGTCATTCAATGTGGTACCACTACATCGAATGAGTGGATGGTGTGTGCCTCCACCTACCATTATTCAAATTTCTTCTCACCACGCTTTGTTTTCTGTCCTAGTCATCCAACTTTCATATATATATATATATTTTTCAAGTTTTCATTCGTTTATTTTTTCCAACTCATTTCTCTCCACGTTTCTAATTCCATTGCATATTTAAATACCGTATATTTCCTTCCTCTCCTCCTGCTTTTAAATTTTCCCAAGAGAAATTCCCCTTCGCTTTTAAATTTCCCTTTAAAAAATTCCCTCCCTAATTTCCATTACTTAACTTGCCTTCCTTTCGCTTTCATTCTTTCCTTTTTCCAGTATTCTCCCTAAATGTGTTAATCTTCATATCCTATTCTCTCTATCATTCCTTTCAATCTCCCCAACCCCATTCGCTGGATATAATAAACATAAGACGTATCATATAACAAATTTAAGTCCCTAAAACACAAAGAAAATGGACCAGACAAATTTAGTTCATATACTTCAGTTACCCATAAACGTAAGCCAGATAAATGGTTTTCTTTGATTACTTTTATGGCGGACTAAAATAGATTCACACACACCACAACTTTCTAGATCTAAATTAACAGATTATTAGTACGAGTTAGCAAGCACGTACACACATGAAAAGAAGAGAGATAGTAGATAAAACACCATTCTTTGAGACACCTACCTTGGATTGGAAGGATATGTGGAAAGACGGCCAAAAAAATGACAGATGAACAAAGACGTATTTACCTTGACAACGGGGTGCGACAGACGGCCATTCCCACCCCTGCACGGACAGTCATGGTGGTGGAGGCCGTAGAAGTTGTCCTCATCATCTTGGCTGTATCTGTTGTTGTTGTTGTTGTTGTTGTTGTAGTTGTGGTTGGTGTTGTTGTAGTAAGGGAGGGAGGAGATGGGGTGCTTGATCCGTGACCGCTTCCAGAGAGTGGCCACGTAGTTCAATATAGTCTCTGTTACCCCACCTCCTCTCTGTATTGCCACCCATGCTGCTCGGTACATGCTTTACCTCCCTCTCCACTCTTGGCTCATTCTGTCTCTCCTCTCTATCTCTCTTTTTTCCTCCACTTTTGGCTCATTCTGTCTCTCTCTCCATCTCTCTTTTTTCCTATCTCTCTTGCTCATTCGGTTCTCTATCCCTCCCTCCCCATTCTCAGTTCATTCTGTTTCTGTCTCTCTTCTCTCCCTCTCTCTTGCTTATTCGGTTAATGTTCTGTCTCTATCTCTGTCCTGTTTGTCTCTTTCTTCACCCTCTCTCACTATTTCTTTTCGTTCATGCTTTGTCTCCCTGTCTCTTCTCTTTCTCTCCCTCTCCTATCTCTCTCTCCTCTCTAAATCAACCTCTTTCCTGTCCCTCTCCTCCGTATAACTCTTACTCTTGGTCTTTATTCTCCCCAACTCTCCTATTATCATCTTCGTCCTTTCACGTTACTCATTTCATCGCGTTTATGTCGTTCTACATTAGTCACCGTCCCATTTTCTGCTTTTACTTAGCTCTCCCATTTTCTATATCGTTTTCTATGTTTACTTAGTCACTTCAATTTGGTTAGTCACTGTCTATTTTCACATTTAAATCAGTCACTGTTTAATTTTATACATAATTTAGCCACTCATAAATTAATTCAGTTCATCCTCCTCTTCCTTCTTCATTCTCTTTCTTCTGCTTTTAATAACACCTTCAATTATTCACTTTCCACTCACTGGCTCTTGGCGTGGATGAATAAGTATTACATTGAGCAAGGTTTCACTGCCATCATCATCATCATCATCACTTTCACCTTCACTGCATCGTCACCTAATCATTGGGTCATTTTCACCGGAATTATCTGATAAAGTTTACTCATATCTGGCAAAAAGAAAAAAAAGAAAAAATGCAGTTACTTTCGCGTTTCTTACTGCTACACTTTGTTTCTTTTTCTTATGGTTTATTTTCTTATGTGTTTTGATAGTAAACTTATGCAATCCACTGTCTTTATCAAATATTATGCTTCTTCACTATTCCACTTCGCTTCCTTCTTTTTTGTATCTCATTCCCCCTCCTCCTCCCCCCTTTCCCCTCCCTTTCTCTTCCTCCCTCTCCATCTCTATCCCTTCTCCTTCCTTCCTCTCCATTTCTCCTGTGCATATCTCCTCCCTCCTCCCTTTCCCTCCTTCCATCTTTCTTTCTCTCCCTATTCCCCCCTTTCTATCTTTCTTTACCCTCTCTGTTTCTCCCTTTCCCCTTCATTTTCCTCGCTATTCCTCCTTGTTCCTCTTCATTTCTCTCCCTATTCCTCCCTCTTTCCTTCTCCCTTCTCTATTCCTCTCGATTCCCTACTCCTCTTCCTTTCCCTATTCCTCCCTCTTCCTCTTCTTCTCCCTCTTCCTCCTCCTTTCCCTCCTTTTACCTCCCTTCCCACCCTAAAAACACCCTCCCTCCTCCCTTGCCCTCCTCTCTCTCAAAGGGTAGTGTCATAGAGGATTAAGATGGGAAAGGACATGCAAGACACAGACGATGAAACAGGCGGGCTATTCATGTTCCTCTCTCTCTCTCTCTCTCCTATTCATTTTCTCACTCCTTCCTCTCTGCCATTACCTCACTCTCAATTTCTATCTCCTTTCTACCTGCTTCACACCCAATCTCTCTCTCTCTCTCTCTCTCTCTCTCTCTCTCTCTCTCTCTCTCTCTCTCCCTCTCCTATTCATTTTCTCACTCCTTCCTCTCTATCATTACCTCACTCAATTTCTATCTCCTCTCTCTCTCTCTCTCTCTCCATGTCCACTTAACTCTTGCCAACTGTAGGTAAAGAATAGCTAGTTAGTTCGTACCGTATGCTTCTTGTTGCCCACCTACCACTATCACCTACCACAACTACCACTATCACCTACTACAACTACCACTATCACCTACCACAACTACCACTATCACCTACCACAACTACCACTACTCCTACCACAATTGCCATTACCTAACACAACTAACACTTCCTACCAACACTAACTATTCCTACCACACCTACCATTACCTAACACAACTACCGCCATTATCTGCCACAACCACTACGATTTCTACCAAAACTACAATTATTCCTACCATACCTACCACTATTCCTACCATACCTACCACTATTCCTACCACAACCACCACCATTACTTACAACTACAGTACCACTAATCCTACCAATATTACAACTACCACTAACTATAGAAAGAATTACAACTATATCTACCACCATTACTACTACTATTGCTGCTACAACTACCAACATCATCACAACCTACCACCACCATCACCACTACCACCAACAACCAAACGAACCATAACCCCTACTACCATTACAATGAACCACAACCACCACTACCATACCCTACCTAATATTCAAACCCTACCACAACTACCACCATCAACAACAACTACCACAACTACAAGGGGATAAGTCTGGGTTGGCAAGGATTAGGAAAGATGTAAAAACAAAATAGTTAAAGGTAGATCTCTCTCTCCCTCTCTCTCTCTCTCTCTCTCTCTCTCTCTCTCTCTCTCTCTCTCTGCCAACACTAACACACCAACCCAACTACCTCGTCTTTTCTCTACCCTGGCGTCAGAACACACACACACACACACACACACACACACACACACACACACACACACACACACACACACACACACACACACACACTTGGTCTAGGTTAATTAAAATCCTGCTTCCTGGTTAGAATTAGAATCCAGTAAATCTTTTGTATTTAAATCATAAATATTAATAAAGATTTTATTTTTACTATGTTGCGTATTAGTGATGATGATGATGATGATGATGATTATGGTGTGGTGTGCTGGTGGTAGTGGTGACGATGATGATGATGATGATGATGATGATGATGATGATGATGATGATGGTGGTGGTGGTGTGGTGTGGTGTTGTGTGGTGTGGTGTTGTGTGGTGTGGTGTGGTGGTGGTGATATGATGATGATGGTAGTGAAGAAAATAACAACAACAATAATAATAATAATAATAATAATAAACCCTTTAGAACCCCTAGACATTTCACCTGACACGTGTGTAAGATAACTCACTGATATTCGTTATTCCACAACTCTCTCACTATCTTACTCACTCACTCATTCGTTCTAAAAATACACAAGGTTGGGCCCAAAGGATATCCTGTGTGCGTGAGAGAGAGAGAGAGAGAGAGAGAGAGAGAGAGAGAGAGAGAGAGAGAGAGAGAGAGAGAGAGAGACGTTAAACAGTTTACTTGACTCAGGATTAATGAAATTCTCTCTCTCTCTCTCTCTCTCTCTCTCTCTCTCTTCTATGTGAACAGTTAACAGTAAATTTAAAACGGCATTAACTGAGACAGGAAAAGTAAATATGAGAGAGAGAGAGAGAGAGAGAGGAATTACCGACAAAGCTTCAGGCATTCCAACACACACACACACACAAAAAAAATTATAAATGTCGCTTGCACAACGTCACCAGTAACCACAATATGCTCTCCCTCCCTCCCTCTCTCTCTCTCTCTCTTCACACTGTTACTTCTTCCTCTTTTCTCTCACTTTTCCATCAATGCTACTCTCTTCCTTCACCCTTACTCTCTTCTTTCACTCTTGTTCACTCTTCCTCACTCACTTCTCTCGCTGTTTCACATTCCTCTCAATTCACTCTTAATTCTCTCTCTCTCTCTCTCTCTCTGTTCTACGTCTTATTCTTAGCCGTTTCAGTTTAGCGACTTATTTCTGTCTTGCTACCAAAAGACTCATTTCCCTTTCTTCTTTTGTTTTTTCCACGCTTATTTCTTCCTTGTCTATTCTTCCTCTACTAACCACTACTACCTGGCCATACAGACATCCCCCACCTACATCCCTATCCCCAGAAAGGCGGATGGTGAACGGAGAAGGGGGAGGGAACTTAAGCCAGCAGTCCACGGGGTTCACATTTCAAAAGAGCCATGAACCACAACAACAACAAAATAATAATAATAATAATAATAATAATAATAATAATAATAATAATAACCGCAACACAGGGACACATAGGGATAATTTCTAACCACTTCAGTACGAGGGATGAGTGAGATATGCAGGTGACGTCATTGTTTTTTTTCATAGTATTACGTAACTTCATTTTTTTTTCCACAGTATTATGTAATTTCACTTTTTTTTTTTTTTTACAGTATAACTTAATTTCATTTTCTTTTTCAGCGTCTTAACAGCCACATCACCTCGCTTGTACAGTTCGGTCCCTCCTCATCAATATACTGTACATGGAAGATCCCCTCGCTAGGTCTGTGTGCTCTATGTAACCCGCACGTAAGGCTCGTAAGGTCTGTATGGTCTATGTAACCCGCACGTGAGGTCTGTATGGTCTATGTAACCTGCACGTGAGGTCTGTGTGCTCTATGTAACCAGCACGTTAGGTCTGTATGCTCTATGTAACCCGCACGTAAGGTCTGTACGCCCTATGTAACACGCACGTAAGGTCTGTATGCTCTATGTAACCCGCACGTGAGGCTCGTTAGATCTGTATGCTCTGTGTAACTCTTCCGGGCGGACGTGCAATCCCCAACTAACCGTAGCACCAACTGACAGGCCACTTAGTCACCATACCCCCCTCACTGCTACCACAACTACCACAAC
>NC_137022.1:25131914-25134414 GCF_032717465.1 Coenobita brevimanus | reverse complement strand
TTCCCTATACACCCTGTCATCACCCTGTCACAGTCTCTGCTATCATCACCACACCCTGTCACATCACCCTATTATCCTCAGCACAGCCAATACACCCTGCCAAAACCGCATCACAATCTCGTTCCCATATCACCACACCCTACCACATCACCCTACCACACCCTACACTAACCCTCTCACCCCCATTACATTTCCACTTCCATCAAACCACTGCTGGACGATTTTATGTAATTTCTGAGGCGCCTGTAGGAGTGAGGAGGGGTTTATGAAGGCTGGATCAAACCCCCTAGTTCTAAATATCTCTCCCATGCTGAATGAAATCGTCTGGAGGTAGAGGGATGAAATGTGCAGGTATTACAATCAGTTAGGTACTTATAAAAACACGCTGCATTACCCTACCTCCACACCCTGCTATATCACCCTAGCCCACACTCTTTACCCTATCCCCACACCCTGTCATCTCCACACTCTTTGCCTTATTCCCCACACCCTATCATATCACCCTAGCCCCACACCCTGTCATCTCCACACTCCTTGCCTTATCCCCCCACACCCTGTCATATCACCCTAGCCCCACACCGTGTCACCCTACCCCCTCACCCTAACTCTACACCCTATCATATCATCCTATCATTTTTATCACCAATCCCTGTATCACCCTGCCCCCTCACCCTGTCATATCACCCTACCACTATTATCACCACACCCTGTAGCACCCTACCCCCTCACACTACCTCCACACCCTATAAACATCACTCTACCACCACTCCTCTCCCCACATCCCTACCACCCTACTACCTGCCAAACACTCACCCTTACCACACCCTGCCTAGGCCTGGAGGACGGCAGAGCGAGGGTGAGTGAGGTAGAGGACGAAGTAGTGAGGTAGAGGACGAAGTAGGGTGAGCGGGTGAGACAGAGTAAGGTAGGGTGATACAAGGATGAAAAGGTTTAGAGCCAGGGTGAGGCACAGTAAGGCAGGGTGAGACAAAGTGAGGTAGAATATGGCAGGGTGAGGCTGGCTGAGGCAGAGGGTGAGGTGAAGTTAGGCAGAATGCACAGGATAAGAGGGCAGAGACGGGGTGAGGCAGAGAGGGGTAGGGTGAGGCACGGCGGGGCAGAGTTAGGCAAAATAAGGTAGAGGTAGGCAGGGGTAGGCAGGGTGAGGCAGGAGGAACACACCTTGACGCGGCACTCTCTCAGCGCAAACTGGGAGCCTAGGCAGCCAGGCGAGGCGAGGGGAAGCAGCCCAGGCAGGAGGGAGGGGCAATGCGGCACCACCAGGCAGGCAAACAGGCAGAGACAGAGGATGACAGGCAGGATGGTAGGCAGAGACAGAGGATGACAGGCAGGATGGTAGGCAGAGACAGAGGATGACAGGCAGGATGGTAGGCATAGACAGAGGCAGACAGGCAGGGTGGTAGGCAGAAAAAGAGGCAGACAGGCAGGGTGGCAGGCAGAGAAAGAGGCAGACAGGCAGGGTGGTAGGCAGAGAAAGAGGGAAGAAGGAAAGGAAAGGCAGGAAAGAGGAAGAAGTGGGGAGGAGGGCAAGGCGTTAGGCAGAGAGGGTGGCAGGCAGGGGAGTGCACGGAAGGCGAGGCTGGCAAAGGATGGCAGGGTGGCAGGCAGGGGAGTGCACGGAAGGCGAGGCTGGCAAAGGATGGCAGGGTGGCTGGCAGAGGGAAACGAAGGGAAGGCAGAACAGTAAGGGTGAGGCAGGGAACGAGATAACAAAGGCAGACTGAGAGACGTGGTGAGGCAGAGAGGGAAGGGTTAGGTAGGTGGGTAGGTAGGTAGAGAGAGAGAGAGAGAGAGAGAGAGAGAGAGAGAGAGAGAATTATTTTTTTTTACTAAACAGACAGGGTCACGGACAAGACATGCAGGCTGCCGTCTCTTCCTTCTTTCTTCCTCGCTTCCCTGTTTTTCTTCCTTCCTTCCTTCATTTCTTCCTCTTCCTTCTCTCTTAGTTACTCATTCCTTTATTCCAGTCTTCCCTCCTTCTATCCTTCCACGTGCCTTCTCCTCCCTCCCTCCATCTTTCCTTCCTTCCCTCTTTCTTTACCTTATTCTCCTTACTCCTTCCTTCTGCTGCCTCCCTTCTTTCATGTTCCCCCCCCCCTTCTTTCCTCCTCCTCGTCCTTTTTGCTTACCCTTTCTTCCTTCCCTCTTTCTCCCTTCCTCCTTCCATCTTTCCTTCTCTCCCTCTCCTTTTTACACTGTTCGCTCTCTCTTCTCTTCCTCCTTTCCCTTCTCCCTTCCCTCTTTCCTCCTCCTTTCCCTTCCCTCCCAATCACTCTCCTCCCTCCCTCCCTTGTTTCCTCCTTCCCTCCCTCTCTCCTCCCTTCCTCCAAGTTCGTGACTCCTCCTTCCTCCAACACTCAATCATTTTCTCTCCCTCTCCCTTCCTTCCCTCTTTCCTCCCTTCTTCCTTCCCTCCTCTTTTTCTTCATTCAATCATTTTTCCTTCCTCTTGTTCCCTCCCTCGATATTCTGTCTGTCT
>NC_137022.1:25111914-25121914 GCF_032717465.1 Coenobita brevimanus | reverse complement strand
AGAGAGAGAGAGAGAGCATCCAATGAAGAGGAAAGGAGATGAGGAGATGGAGAAGAGACAAGGAACAAAATGAAGGGAAAAGAGAAAAGGAGAAGGAAGAGGAGTGGGGGGAGCGTGGGGAATGGAGAGAGAAGGGAGAATAGGGAGGGGTGTAGGGGGAGGGAAGGGGGACGGATTGGGGAGGGGTTGAGGAGGGGGGAAGGGGGAGACGGTGTTACGTGCTGATGAGTTAACGGACAACCTCTCCCTCCTTCCCTTCCTCATTTCTCTCCATTTTCCTCTTACACCCCACCACTCTCTCTGTCTCTCTCTCTCCCAGTATATTCCGGAATGTAATAACGCCACTGCAAGGCCACACTCCAGGTGAACGCCCTAACACACACACGTAATCACATCTGCAGTCGTTTATCAGCATTAACTGGGCCATTTAAGTCTAAATATAATCCCTTGCAAATGAGTCACAAATCATTCATAGGGTTCTTAAATTTACCGTCATTACACGTGGAAAATTAGTTGGACAAGAACAGGGAGTCTTTAGGAAGGGAAGAGGTTGTGTAGATCAGATATTCATTCTTAGAACTTTAGTGGAAAAGTTTCCAGAGAAGGTAAAGAAGTTGCATGCGGCCTTCATGGATTTGGATAAAGCATATGACAGGGTGGATAGACAAGGATTGTGGAAAGTATTAAGAATATATGTAGTAGATGGGAAGTTGCTGAATGCCGTGAAGAGTATGCATGAGGGTGCTAAGGCTGCAGTGCGTGTGGACAGTGAACTGAGTGAATTTTTCTACCTGAAGGTTGGACTGAAACAAGGATGTGTCATGTCTCCACGGTTGTTCAATCTGTATATGGATGGGTTTATAAAAGAGATACAAGGTAGGGCAGTGGATGTTGGAGTGGCCCTAGTGAGAGAGGGCAGTGTTTGGAAACTCCCTGTACTGTTGTTTGCAGATGATACTGTGTTGTTAAGTGAAGACGAAGGGGAGCTGCAAGGCTGAGTGGATGAGTTTGGGAAAGTGTGTAATAAACGGAATCTAAAGGTGAATGTAGGGAAGAGTAAAGTGATGGTCTTCAAGAGAACTGAAGTCAGTGAATGTACAGTGAGGTTGGATGAGGAGGAAATGGAAAATGTGAGTACGTTTAAGTACTTGGGTAGTGTGATGAGTAAGGATGGAAGTTTGGAGGGTGAAGTGCTTGAAAGGGTACAACACGGAAGAAAGGTTGCTGGTTCCTTGAAAACAGTCATAAGAAACAGGGAAGTGAGCATGGAAGTGAAAAAGTTACTACATGACAATATTTGTGATACCAACTCTAACGTATGGAAGTAAAGCCTGGACCTTGTTGGAGGGACAGAAGTCACGTGTGAGAGCTGTGGAAATAAGTTATTTGAGAGGAGCATGTGGAATCACATGGAGAGATAGGCTGACAAACAAGGAAGTGAAGGATCGTTGTGGTGTGGATGTGGATGTGATAGGAAGCGTTAGGAGAAACACACTGAGGTGGTTTGGCCATGTGGAGAGGATGGAGAGGGAATGACTAACAAGCAGTGTATGTGAGTGAGGTGGAGGGGAAAAGAGGGAGGGGGAGGCCAATGATGAGATGGAGGGATTAAGTAGAGAGGTATACGAGTGAGGGGGATGTGTGCTGGGAGCAGGGCAGTGAAATGGCGGGGGACAGGACATGGAGGCGATTTGTTTGTGGCCACTCCTTACGGGATTAAGGAGTCTGGCAATAGATAGACAGATAGACACGTGGAAAAATAATCACCAGGAAGATTTGAATTTGAATATGCTTTGCCACGTATGTATTATAGAAAATGGAAGGCTAACAGCGTCTTCAGGAGGCACTAAATTAAAACATATCTAACTGTAAATCTTCTTGGTGATTAGTTTCCGGCTGTAATGGCGGCAAATTTAAAAACACACTTTATGATTAGTGAATTATTTGCCAGATACTATATTTAGATTCTTAATGCTTCGGTAAAATGGTAACAGGCCACACAATCATCAACCATCACTTCGGCAACACTCAGACAGAAATACAGTCACTCTATAATCTTTCTTCTGCGTAACAGGTCAATCACCAATCTCAGAAAGGCAACACTCAAACAGAAATACAGTCACTCTACAATCATCCTTTTGCGTGGCTGTTCATAGAGTCAAAGTTCAAAATCAGATTCTTACATTGATACAAATCTTATTATGCATCTCACATTTCTTTCCCCCCAACATATTCCATCTAATGTATAAGTAACTGTATGTACCGTAGTGTGTGTAAGCGTATGTACCGTATATATGTGTAGGCCTATGTACCATTATGTATGTGTATATACTATATGTGTATGCGTATGTACCGAATGTGTAAGTGTATGTATCGTATGTGTAAGTGTATGTACCGTATATGTATCTATATATTGTAGGATTTTTGTTATGAAAGAAAGAAGGAACCAAAGGCTAGAATCCTGCATGACTGTTCCCTCCTTGGAAAATATTTAAAAGAAAAATTCATGATCCGTTCATTTCGAGATGCCTGGACACATTGCGTTTTAAAGACTGGAGATCACAGGCAGAGGGAAATACAGACAAAGCAAGACGGTTCCAGAGTTGACCTGTTGCATACATGAACGACTGGGAGTAACGGTTAACTTCTGCAGTAGAGAGCTGGACAGAAAAGGGGTGAGAGTTTGCTGTTGGATGGGTGCACCGCGCCCGCTGTCATGGAGGGGGAGGGGGGGGTGCAAATAGAAAGTTCATACGAGCAGTGAACTTGGCACACATTATTATACTATTATTATTATTATTATCATTATTATTATTATTATTATCATTATTATTATTATTATTATTACAATTATTACTATTATTTACTGCACGACTGTCACTATGGCAGACAGTATGGTTCTTTCAGGTCCCAATCGTCCCCTAGAATAAAACCCAAAACAGCTGAATTTTACCTTCAATACAACATTAATATAAGCGTATTTAAAACCACAACACCACAGCATATATATATATATATATATATATATATATATATATATATATATATATATATATATATATAGTATTATTTATATTATGGCACCGCGTGATTCAGCTGAAGGGAGGGCAGCGAAATGGCGGGGGACGGGGCGACATGGAAGAGATTTTTTTGTGGGCACCCCTTAAGGGATTAAGGTGTGTGGCAATAGAGAGATAGTGTTATTCAGGGGTAGACGGAATGAAAAAAACATACCAATATAAAATGAATAAAATGTAAAAACTAATTCACTGTTTATTTTTCATTAGCCGCGAATATGGTTTCATATTAATCAGATGGCAAAATACTGATAAGCGTGGGAGATAAGGGGTGGATATATATATATATATATATATATATATATATATATATATATATATATATATATATATATATATATACCTCCCTTTCCTTGGGGGAAGCAGCCTAGGTATTTATATATATATATATATATATATATATATATATATATATATATATATATATATATAAAGAGAGAGAGCGAGAAATTGCTGTTGTTGTTGTTGATAATGATACTGATGATAGGAAAATGTTGGATGATGATGATAATGATGATGACCATAATAATGATAAAAAGTAACACAACAATGACAACCTCCAATAATAATAATAATAATAATTATAATAATAACTCCAACACCAATAATGATAATGAGGTACAACAGTGAAACAATATATATATCTTACCCAACTACTGACATGGCTAATCTTATCAGGGGCGAAGGTGGTGCTACGTGAGGTCAGAGGGCGTAACAAACAAACAACAACGACAACAACAGCAAATTAGAAAGATAAGGATCAGTTGGTGATTATGTGAACGTTTACACACCTGACGCACACACAAAGGTCATACATACATACACAAGTACACCCATATATACATAAATACATGCATACACACACAGACTACGTATATACACACTGTACAGTACATACACGGAGTACATATATACACATACATAAATAAATACAGTACATACATACACAGACTACATACATACATACATACGTACACAGATTACATATATACACATACATACATACATACCGGTACATACACAGGCTACACACATAAGAATACCAATCACACTCCTACCTACGTACCTACTTACGGACATACTTACCTACTTACAGACCTGCCTAATAACTGACATACCTACTTACAGACCTACCTACCATCCCGTATACCTACTTACACTTACCTAGAACCAATATACCTACTTACAGATCTAACTACCATCCCACCTACCTACTTACACTTACCTAGAACCAGTATACCTACTTACAGACCCACCTACCAACCTACATACCTACTTACACTTACCTACAACCAATATACCTACTTACAGACCTACCTACCAACCTACAGACCTACTTACACTTACCTACAACCAATATACCTACTTACAGACCTACCTACCAACCTACATACCTACTTACACTTACCTACAACCAATATACCTACTTACAGACCTACCTACGGGCTCATAAAGCAGTAAAGTATTGGGATTATGGCTGTTTGAATATGCACAGAGGGTAGTCCTATCTGATTTAATATAAGCCTACCCTACCCTGCCTTACCTATTGTGATTTTATAGACCTACCTGCCTACCTACCTTACCTACTTTCCTACCTGCTTCCTTACCTACTTACCTAACGTGTCTCTTTCCCCTCCCTCTTTCCTACCTACCTACATACCTACCTACCTACCAACCTAACGTGTCTGCCCTACCTCTTTCCTACCTACCTACCTATCTCCTTTCCCTCCCTCCTTTCCTACCTACCTACGTTATACCGACCGACTTACCTAACGAACCTCTCTTTCCTACCTACCTACCTACCTATCTCTTCCCCCTTCCCCTTTCCTTCCTTAACAAACTAACCTCTTCTTCCTACCCCTACCCTCTACCTACCTACCTCCTTCCCTTCCCTTCTATCTACCTGCCTATCTACGTTCATCCCCCTACCCCTACCCCCCTCTCTCAACTACTTACCTTCCATCTTTCCCTCCCTCCTTTACTACCTACCTACTTACCTTACCTACCTACATGTCTTATTTTCCCTTAGTACTTACCTGTCTGTCTACCTACTATCTTCCATCCTTCTATACTCTTGCACCACTTCTAATCCACCCCCTTCCCCACCTTGCTTATTTTCTTTCTTACCTACCTTCCCTTCTCTCTCTCCTTAGGTATTTTCTCTCCTCCTTTCTCTACTTTTCTTCCCTTCCTTCTCACCTACCTAACTCCCTCTCTACATCTCTCTCTCTCTCTTCCTGTCTATCTTTAACTGTCTTCTTTCTCTTTTCTTCAATTTTCTCTCCCTTCCCTTCTCCCTCTTTAACTATTTACTCTCCTCCCTCATCTACTTTTCTCTCTCTCTCTCTCTCTCTCTCTCTCTCTCTCTCTCTCTCTCTCTATTTTTCCCTCCATTCCTACCTACTTATCACCTACATACCTCCCTCTTTCTCTATCGTTCTTATCTATGGTTATCTACTGTAACTCACATCACGTGATGCTTAGCTTCGTGGTATCTATGCCTACCAATGTGTGTGTGTGTGTGTGTGTGTGTGTGTGTGTGTGTGTGTGTGTGTGTGTGTGTGTGTGTGTGTGTGTGTGTGTGTGTGTGTAAAGTCAAAGTCATCGATCTGACTTTTCTCGAAGGTAGCGCCAATCTCACATCGTTTCTCTCCACACCTACCTATATATCTATCCATCCATCTATCACACACACACACACACACACACACACACACACACACACAAACACACACATCCTCCCCAAACACACACACAGAAACCCAAGCTCTTCCCTATACACATATCCACATCCTCCCCAACACACATACCCACACCCTCCCCAACACACACATTCACACCCTCCCCAACACACACACTCACCCTCCCCAACACACCCCCACTCCCGTCTCCCCCACATCATCATCATCATCATCATCACCTACATCATCTCTGCAGTGAAGGTAGCGCAGATCCTGGAATGACCTGGAGTACCGGGAATGAGACACCAAGCTCACACCCTCAGCCTCAGAGCACGGCAGATCAGAGAAGAGGCCGATCACTGCATACCTCCCCGCCTCCACCTCACCCCCGCGCCTCTTCTTCCTCTTCCTCCTCTTCAGGGTGAGGTATCCGCGTAAGGTGGAGGTCATCTTGGCGTGGAGGTGCCCTGACGTAGCTACCTCCTTAGACATTCCGGCATCTGAACCTCCGAATTCAAGGACTCGTTTCTACTCTTCGTAAATCCCGCTTGGCTTGGGCGCATTTGAGTTGATTTGGGTGTTTTTAGGATTTACTTTGGCCGCATTTTTTTTTTTTTTTCAGTTTCACTTTAGGGGTTATTTCACTTACCCTGGGCACATTTGAGTTTATTTGGTTATTTTGTAATATCACTTAGGAGGATTTCATTTTCCTTAGCCGTATGCGAGTTGAACTTGGTACTGTACTTTTCAAACTTCAGGGGGACTTAACGTGGGCGCATTGTGAGTTTTATTTTTTTACTTATTTCGTTACACATTTATTTATTTATGTGCTGACTTATTTCACATTAGCAGAATCTCGTTAAACTTGGGTACACTTGATCTGTCTCGGGTATATTTAGCTAAGTCGTGGAATACTCAGATAAATTGCACGTTTCACCCACTTTCGCCCCGTCTCGTCCTCTTTCACAGCTCTGTCCTCTTCGTCTCTTATAGGTACACTGAAGCTGATATGGGTACGTACAGTGCGTTTGGTTAGTACAAAGAGCAAGGCGTTTTTCAGAGCTTTTCACTCACTCTGATTACATTTTTCACCCTGGTCTCTGTTCTTCAGTTCTGGGGAATCTCACTTGCCTTGGGTACATTACAGTCGGTTTGGGTGTTTCATAAATGCGCTAAAACGTAAACATCAGCACGCACCCTTACTTTCTTTTTCACTCCAATCTCGTTCTGTTTACCACTTTCACTCTCAATTTTTATAACATACGTATATCATCACTATTAACACCACCACCATGTCTTCTTTTTTAAACCGGGTGTCGCTGTAGACAGAAAGAACAGATTCGCTCGTTAAAGCCAGGATACATTTCGTCGAGGGGATATGATATGGTTTGAATTCCCCCAATCCCCACCCCTACACCCTCCCCTCCCGCCCAAACTTCCTTATTCCCGGCTTACAGTGGCGAGATAACGCTTGCTCTACATTGACGATGATTTGCTAATATTGTAAACTTGTGGGTTGCCGGGGAGAGGAAGGGATTAGAGGGAACGATTGAGGAAACGTGGAAAACAGAATGTCGAAAGTAGACTGAGAAATAGACTGTGGGAAGTAGACTGAGAAAAAGATTGTGGGAAGTAGACTGAGAAATGGATTGTGGGAAGTAGACTGAGAAATAGATTGTGGGAAGTAGACTGAGAAATAGATTGTAGTAAGCAGACTGAGAAATGGATTGTGGGAAGTAGACTGAGAAATAGATTGTGGGAAGTAGACTGAGAAATGGATTGTGGGAAGTAGACTGAGAAATAGATTGTGGGAAGTAGACTGAGAAATGGATTGTGGGAAGTAGACTGAGAAATAGATTGTGGGAAGTAGACTGAGAAATAGATTGTGGGAAGTAGACTGAGAAATAGATTGTGGGAAGTACACTGAGAAACAGAACATGGGACGTAGACTAGGAAACAGACTGTGGTAGAATGTTGGATGTAGACTGAGAAAGAAACTGTGGACTGCTAGTAGTGTTAGAAATAGGTAATAGACTGTGGACTGGTAGTAGTGTGAGAAACAGACTGGCTTTACTAAAACTTCAAAATAAACTGCGTATCATAAACCCGTGAGAAACAAAAGCGCTGGATTAAAACTGCGAGGCTTCCAGTAGTGTGTGTTATCAATTTCCTGCCTTATCTACCAGTGTGTCGCCAGGAAGAAAAATTTTAGCGTGAAAGTTACAGGAAGTGGTGGAGATAGTGGGTGGAGACAGTAGCTGTACGTGGTTGTGGGTGGATGTCGTGATGGTGGTGGTGATTATGTGGTAGGTGTGGTGGTGGTGCTGGGTGTTATGGTGATGGTGCATGTGTGTGGTTTTGGTTTGTGGGATGGTGATGTGGTTGTGTGGTTGGAGTGGTCGTTGTGTGATGATGTGCGCTTGTGGTGGTATAGTTGTGGTAGATGTGCTGTTGTTTTGTGGTAGTGGTGTGGTGGTTGTGTTATTAGTAGTACGTGTGGTGGTAGTGGAAGTGGCAGTAGAAGCCGCGGCGATAGCAATGTTGACGGTGGTGGTGGTGGTGGTGGTAGTAGTAGTAGTAACAGTAGTAGTAGCAGTACTGGTTGAAGTAGTAGTTCAGACTGTGGTAGAAGCTGTGGTGGTGGTGTGGTAACATGGTGCCTGGCACTGGCTGGTATACTGATTGTGGTAACGATAATATTGTAGTGAAGAGGCTCAGATAGTGGTGGTAGTGGTGGTGGTGGTGGTGGTGGTGGTGGTGGTGGTGGTGGTGGTGGTGGTGGTGGTGGTGGTGATGATGATGATGATGATGATGATGATGATGATGATGATGATGATGATGATGATGATGGTGATGATGATGATGATGACGATGGTAGGAGCGACAGAAGACGGCACTGGTGGTGGTGGTTATCGTTGTTGCGAAATATTAGCTTTATCATACAGTGATAGTTGTGGTATCTATGCCTACACGATTTCTCTCTCTCTCTCTCTCTCTCTCTCTCCGTATCAATTTACCTCTTTCGTACCATCAACATATTTCCCTCTCCACACTCTCTCCATATCAGTTTTCCTCCCTGCCATCAACATTCTCTCTCTCTCTCTCTCTCTCTCTCTCTCTCTCTCTCTCTCTCTCGTTAATCTTAACGAATTTCTACAAAAACCAAGTCTGCATAAGTTACATATTGTCCCAAATCACTATATTCAGTTTCATTTACTTTTACTGTATTATTCTCACAAGCTAGTTCAAGTGTATTACTACTATTACTACTACTACTATATTATATAATAATAATAATAATAATAGCCAGTAAAGTGTATTCAATATGGTATCTTGTTCTGGTAGCGGGAGATAATACTGATACTGAAAGGAGTTTAGATAGTGACAAGGACAATGATACTGGCAGAGGGTAAAATATTATCGCCCAGTCAATATTAACTTTCTCTCTCTCTCTCTCTCTCTCTCTCTCTCTCTCTCATTCACTGTCAGATGATTTATAAACCATATGAAAAATGATCGTACTAACAATTATCGTATTTCCCACTGTTTTCGTGCCTGTCCGTAAATTTATTCTCTCTCTCTCTCTCTCTCTCTCCCCCTCATCGCACCACCTTGCCTCTTTTTTCTCTCACCCTCTCTCTTAATTAAGTACTCATCTTCCCTCCTTTCCAAGAACCCTGTCTCTCATCTCACACTTTTCTCTCCCTTTTTTTCTCTACTCCCCCTTCCTTCCCACGCTGCTTTCCCTCCATCCCTCCCCAGTCCCTCCATCTCGAACCCCCTCGCCTCCAAACCACGTGGGTCAGCATCTCCGACCTTTCCCGGCCTTCCCTGTCACAGTGTAAACAAAGGCGAGTCCATTTCTAGGTCGACGGGGGAGGGAAGAGGTAACACGTGGTCTATGGAGAATTCGGCCTGCCTTAATTTCGACGCCGTTACTTCTCAAATATTTAATGGTAAGATATAATTATTTTCCACATTAAATGAAGGCATGAACGTAACCGGAAATATGTCAGAGCCGAAAGTGAGTGTTGCACGTGGTGACGAAGCGGCCTCCGTGTCGAAATATCCTGAAGGCTGTTTGTTGTTTGTGACATTCTTCATATTTGTGATAATCCTCTCCTTCCCTCCCGCCTGCCCTCCTTCCCTCCCTCTCATTCACCCCTCTTTCCTCCCTCCCTCCCTCTCATTCACCCCTCTTTCATCCCTCCCTCTCATTCACCCACCTTTCCTCCCTCCCAC
>NC_137022.1:25089414-25104414 GCF_032717465.1 Coenobita brevimanus | reverse complement strand
GAGTAGCCTGTGAATGGAGGAGTGAAAGGAAGGAGAGAACTCTGGGGAGGAGGCGGAGGGGGTGGGGAGTAAGGGGAGAGAGAAAGGAGGGAGAAAGAGGTAGGGGAGGAAGGGGAATGGAGAGGGGTGAGGGGGGAAAGGAAGGGAGGGGGATAGAGAGGACTTAAAAAAAGACAAGTGAGAGACAAGGGTGAATTGAATTCTATGGAGGAGTTGAAAGACAGAAGAGGTGTTGGTGAGAGGCAGGGAGAGAGGGAAGAAGAGGAAGGGAGGGAAGGAATAGGAGAGAGAGAGATAAGGAATAGGAGAGAGAGAGAGAGAGAGAGAGAGAGAGAGAGAGAGAAGGAAGAAGAGGGCAGGAGGGAAAGGGATGAGAGAATATTTTTTTAGAGTTGAAAGTAGGGAGATAAAAAAAAAAAAAAAAAAAAAAAAAAAAAAAAGAGGGAGAAGATGGAAGGGGAGGGGATAGGGGTGAAAAAAAAAGAAGTATTATATGAGGAGGTGTAAGGAGGGATGGGGAAGGGGGAGGGGTGTAAGGGGGAGGGGGTGGGATGGGGGACGGGCAGGGGTGTAAGGGGGAGGAGGGAGGGGTGTAAGGGGGAGGGGGGAGAGGGTGTAAGGGGGTACGTGGCCGGAAATCCCTGCCAGCTAACGTTTCCTCCGAAGGGTTGTGGTCCGTACCCCCAACTCTCTCTCTCTCTCTCTCTCTCTCTCTCTACCTACCTACCTACCTATCTATCTATCTATTTATCTACCTACCTACCTACGAAGAACAGGATAGGACAAAAAAAGGAATGAAGAATGAAAAATAACGAAAGACTAACCCAACGGAGCGAGGAGGGTAGGAAAAAAAAAAAGTAAGGAAGGAAAAGGCCGCAGTAAACTATGAAAAAATAAAGACAGCTGAAAGACGGAGGGAAAATAAAGGAGAGGATAAGAAAATTAAGAAGAATTACAGCCTATCCCGTCTCCTCCAGCCCGCCATCTTCCTTTGGGGGATAGGGAGGGAGTTGAGGGACGCGTGTATAGCCGGGCAGTGGAGCCGCCTGGTTATATCAGTGCCACCACGTGGAGGCGCCCCTCTAAAAGTATATTCATCCATCGTGTATGAAAGGTATATCTGAAGGTGAAAACATGATGATGATGATGATGATGATGATGATGATAATAATCATCATCATCATCATCATAATTACTTCGAGGTGAGGGGATTAAGAACAGGATAATAAGAGAAGCAAGGGAAAAAGGATGTGTGTGTGTGTGTGTGTGTGTGTGTGTGTGTGTGTGTGAGAGAGAGAGAGAGAGAAAAAGAGATGGAGGGGGGGAGGGGGTGACCGAATGATTCAGAACGGAAGGGCCTTACCCCACACGACATTATATTCTCTCTCTCTCTCTCTCTCTCTCTCTCTCTCTCTCTCTCCCAACCAGTCTACTTATCTACCAATCTCCCTTCCTCCCATCCTCCCTTCCCTACCTTTCCTCCTCCCCCTTTCCCTCCCTACCTATCCTCCTCCCTCCCTCCCTACCTACCTATCCTCCTCCCTACGACCCTTGCAAGGTCGAAATTGAAGGTCATACGGTCTCTCTCTCTCTCTCTCTCTCTCTCTCTCTCTCTCTCTCTCTCTCATACAATTTAATTCAGCTCAGTACTAAACATATTTACACAGGCCATGTGGAGAGGATGGAGGGTGGGAGACTGACGAGGAGAGTGTACGTGAGTGAGGTGGAGGGGGGGAGAGGGAGGGGGAGGCCGAGGATGAAATGAAGGGGTGGGGAGGAGAGGTATGAGAGAGGGGGGTGTGAGTTGGGAGCTGGGCAGTGAAATGGAGGGGGACAGGACGACGTGGAGGCGATTTGTTTGTGGCCACCCCGTACGGGATTGAGGCATCTGGCAATAGATAGATAGACTAACCCCTTAAGCACGAAAGACTTTTAAGTTAAATAATAATCATCCCGAAGAAAGAAGACGCTGAATAAGACGCCGCCACCGACTTCAAAGGGTTAAGCTCCTCCATTCCCTCATTTACCTTTTAAGCCTTGGGTTCTTTTTTGTTTACACATAAAATACATTTAAAAAAATCAACACTACTGTATACAAGTCTTGGCCTTTCTTTTTTCCCATTTTCTTTTACTTAATCTCCTTCATTCTTCTTGTATCCGGGAAGCAACAAGTAGGCTACGATTGCGTCATATCCTGCATGACGTCACAGCTGTCTGGCCAATAGGAAGCTAAGGAGCAGTGACGCCACAATGCTTGGCCAATGGGAGGCAAATGAGCAATGACGTCAGTTTCCTGGGCGGACGACAACCCATAAAACAAGTATCAGAAATTGTAACTGCATCATAATCATTGCCATTTTTTTAAAGTGGCATATTAAAAAAAGGTAACAACGAAGACAAGAGCCAACGCCAAATTCATGACGTCACGTTTCCCTAATAAAGCCTACCAATGAGAAGTAAACAAAAGCCAGGCTGACCAATGCAAGAGAACGACGGGTATATGACGTCACGGCTCACCTCGAAACCGACCAGTAAGAAGGCGCTATGGGCATATGACGTCACGGGTCCCTTAAAAAAACAACCAATCAAAGGGCGCGACGGGTATATGACGTCACGGGGAAAACAAACAGGTACAAGTTTTAAATATTCACCGATAAAATTGCAATTCTGACTAAAACAGATGAGATAAAGTGCGTTAGAAGTTAGTAATGGCTGAGTAAGTGAGAGGAGAGTGGCGGTGGTAGAGGTTAGCATAACTGTATGACTTGAATGGCCAGTTAGGTTGGGTTGTTATGTGCTCACCGTTACGTGCAAGATGTTATCGGAATAAGGAGAGGAGGAGGAGAATAAAGGAGGTGAAGAAGAAGAAGAGGAGGAGGAGAACAAAGGCGGTGAAGAGGAGGAGGAGGAGGAAAGAACAGAAAATGGCAGAAGGAAACTCAAAAGGAAAAGGAAAGAGAAAAGAAAGTGGGAGGAGGAAATGGAAAGGAATGAGGAGGATATGGAAAGACAAAAATACGAGGAAAACGAGAAAGAAATGGGAAGGAAAGGAAATAATAACGAAAAGAAGAGGAAGGGAGAAGGGAAAAGAAAAAGCGAAGGAGGAAAGAGGAAAAAAAATGTAGAAAAAGAGATGACGATGATGATGATAATAATAATAATAATAATAATAATAATAATAATAATAATAATAATAATAATAATGGGTCAGGTAACATGAATAATGGTAATCGTGTTAATTATACAGGTGAAGCTAATTGAGATACTGATAAAATGAACTAATTAACACAGGTGAGAGAGAGAGAGAGAGAGAGAGTAACAAGGTCACCAGGTGTTAAATGAGCACAGATAAGGCAATTAACACAACTTCACCCCCTCTTCCTTACCCCCTCCCTCTCTCTTCCTCCTATCCCTCCCACTCTCTCACACCTCTCCCTCCTCATTCCTCCATCTCTACTTTCTCTCTCTCTCTCTCTCTCTCTCTCTCTCTCTCTCTCTCTCTCTCTCTCCCCTCCTCCTCTTTCCACACTTCCTCACTGTCTCCTACTCCCTTCCTCATCTCCCTTCCCTCTTCACCCCTATCCCTTCTCTCCCCCTCTTTCCCTCCCCTCCCACCCCTGTTCTTCCCCTCATTTCCCCTCAACCCTTATCTCCTCCCTTCACATCACCCCTCTTCTTCCTCCCCCCTTTCCTCTCCCTCCCCTTCCCCTTTGCTATACTGGGTGACCTCGATGCAAAGGGAGGGGAAGAAAGGTCAAGGTTGAAAGGGGATGACCTGTGGGTTGCTGGGCCGAGCTAGGTGGGGGCAAGGGCCGGTCAGACGGGCTGGACGAGTGGGAGAGTTGGAGGAAGGAAGGAGGGAAGGAAAGACGGAAGGAAGGGAGGAAAGAAAGAAGGAAAGAGTTACAGCCACCTAAATACATATCCAGTTCACAAAAAAAATAAAATAAAATAAAAAGATGGAAGGAAGCAAGGAAGGAAGGAAGGAAGACGGAAGGAAGGAAAGAAAGAAGGATGGAAGGAGTTACATACAGCCACCTAAATACAGATCCAGTTCATAAAAAAAGACAGAAGGAAGGAAGGAAGGAGAAAGGAAGGAAAGAAAGAAGGAAGGAAGGATGGAAGTAGGAAAAAAAGGAAGGAAAGGGTTGCATACAGCCACCTAAATACATATCCACTTCATAAAAAAAAAGGGAAGGAAGGAAGGAAACAAGGGAAGAACACTGGAAGAAAGGTATGAAGGCAGGAAGGAAGGAAGAAGGCAAAAAGAAATGAAGGAGGGGAAGGAGGGAAGGAAGGCATTACATTTAACCTCCTAAATACTCCTTGACATCCGCTTTACAATATTGACCGCAAAATACAAACGTAAAACAAAAAAAAACATGCACAGGTCACATCTTCAGTCAACAGATAGCAGATGGGCAACTAGGCTAGGAAAACAACAAGTGGCAATTCAGAGTTGGAGTGAGAGGATGAGACAGATGGAGAACAGAGCGGTAACCCGGGGATGGAGTGAGAGGATGAGGTACACAGAGGAAAAGATGGCAGAGTGATGTCCTAAAATATGATGGGTGTGTAGATGGAACAGGTCTACATGATGGAAAGGTGTGTGTGTGTGTGTGTGTGTGTGTGTGTGTGTGTGTGTGTGTGTGTGTGTGTGTGTGTGTGTGTGTGTGTGTGTGTGTGTGTGTGTGTGTGTGAGAGAGAGAGAGAGAGAGAGATGGAAAAGACAATATTATACACGGAACGGGAAGTGAGAAACAAAAATACTGACAAAAACTACATAACCCAATTCACACACTCTCACTCACCCTCTCTCTCACATCATTCTCCCTCATTTATGCAACCTACTCTCCCTCTCTCTCTCTCACCACCTGCATCTTACTGTATTTCACAAGCTCTCAAAAGGATGTCGCTCATTCACTCCCACTCACACACACTGATTTATGTGCTCCCCCAACTCTCTCTCTCTGTCTCTGTCTCTCTCTCTCTCTTACTACATGTAACTTTTAATGACTTCCAAACCTGCTTGTTTCACCCTGATTAATAATCTTACACAACTCATAACACACACACACACACACACACACACACACACACACACACACACACACCTAATACCTACACTATCACAACTACAAATCTGTTTTCACACTTTTACACCTCTTTAACTCACACTTACACACCCATAATTCCCACACTTACACAATTACACATCTGCCGTCTTAGTTCTGCAGTTGTGGCTAAGGGGGAGGAAGGTCAGGTGTGAGAGTAGAGCAAGGATACACACCTGTCGAGAGAGAGAGAGAGAGAGAGAGAGAGAGAGAGAGAGAGAGAGAATCCTTCCCTTTAATAACTCGCACCTGCATTCATTAACTATTACACTAAAAAATTAATGGGGAATCAGAAGTTAATAAAGGAGGAAATTATTTTAGAGTTAACGAAAATAAAACACTTCAGCATTTTTTAACTTCTTACTTTAATTAATGAGCGATTGGTGAACAAGATAACTAGATCTGATGTGAGAGGTGTAAGACTGAGAGGAAGACCACGAATAGGATGGATGGACAGTGTGAAGAGAGCGCTGGATGCGAGAGGGATGTCTGTTGAGCAAGGAAGAGTGGCTGTGCGTGACAGAAATAAATGGAGAGAAATTGTGAATGAATAAGTGATGACGCAGCCCTGAGGGGATATTCTCCCGCATTTGGTCTGATCACCTAGTCAGGTCAGGTGCGGGTAAGGGGATGGGTCTGTTATGATGTGGCAGGGGTAAACCAGTTCTGCTGTCGGGCCCTGCTGTGGATGTCACTGATTGCATTGCGCAGTTGACCCTTGTGCGGTGTGATGCGGTGAGGATCTGTCCGTTCTCCCCTTTGGGGCTAAGATGCGAATAAATGTGTTTGAATGGATGAGTAAATGGAGAGTGAGTCGTCCTGTCTCGGCTACCTCCCTTTCCTTGGGGGAAGCAGCCTAGGTATATAGATAGATAGACAGACTTTAATTTCGTGGGGAAGAGAAAGAACGTCGAGAATATATATATTTTTTCTACGTCATACTAAAGACACACTAAGAACACAACAGCCAATGTCCATAGGCTAAGTAAGACCATCAATTATCAACTTATTCCTTAACACTAATTTCCTGATTTAAAACACTGGCTGATTCTATCCATTACCCTCATGAGATGCACCGCTTATGGTCCTGATTTCTCCTGATTTATTCTGACCATCTCCTTCACTCCCTTAATCCCATGTCGTATTTTTTTTTTTTTCACTATATTCGTATCTCCAGGCAAATTTATTCAGCTTCGGGGAGACCTTTCGCGCTGGAGAGGTCTTGAAAAGTTTAATATAATCGTCTGGAGGTGGAAAGAATAGAATAGAAATTGCGTCACCCGATTTGAGGGGGTTAACAAGAAGTGGACCTTTACCTGAACACCTGTGTGTGTGTGTGTGTGTGTGTGTGTGTGTGTGTGTGTGTGTGTGTGTGTGTGTGTGTGTGTGTGTGTGTGTGTGTGTGTGTGTGTGAGTACAGTGCATCCTACCTAAGCATCTACGTGTGTGGGTGTGCGACGGCGTGGGCGGGAGTAAGATGCATCCTTACCTGTACGTCTGTGTGTGTGGGCGTGCGTGGGCGTGAGCGTGTCAGCAGGAGCAACCGAGCCCGTGCCGCCGCCCACACATAGTACAGCTCTGCCTCCACCTCCCTGGGGGGTCGGGCGCGTCGCAAGGCCCCCAGCAGGCGACATCCTATCCGCAGAAGGCGTAGCAGAAGCGGCAACACACAACCCTCCATAGATGTTCCTTGTGTTCCTCTTCTCATGCAGTTCTACTTCGTCTCTTCAAATACACTTCAGACTTCATTTATACACTTCATTCAGGTAGCCATCCTTTTAACAACTTCAATAGTCCGGGAGAATGGACAGAATAGATAGATATATTCTATTTCTGTCACTCTCTAATCTCTCACTGTCCTCTCCTCTCTAATGCGCTTTTACACCTGAACCACATCAGTACGGTGAACAATTAAACTTGGGAGAAACGCCTTGCAGTGAGGGGCTTAATGAAGGCTATATCCAACTCGGAAAACTCCCAGCACACTTAGATGATCCGTAGAAGGCGCAGCAGAAAGAACTGAACACCACAACAACCCTCCATGAATCATTTTTATTTTCATTTATCTTTATACTTATTTTTCCGTCCCTTCTAAGTCTAATGTCGCCGTCCTTCTACGCCGTCCTCGTATTACACCTTCACACACTGATACTGCGTCCTGACACACTTCCACTGCTGTGTCATTTCTTTAGCATGCATGAGTGTTGCAACAGTACCGTTTGATACTCTCCATTACTGTTAAGAATTCCACACCACGCGATGCTGCCAAATGTATCTTCTTCCACGATGTCAACTCTAATGAGACGACCTACAACTTAAGAGCAGTTTTTCACTTAACACAATGTCACCAATAAACTCCCAACACTACAGCCCACTACCATCACTTGTTCCTCCCCATCACATCTATTAACACATTACAACTCTATACTAACCATTATTTTTTTTTTTAACTCAATGTCACCACTGAAATCGCAACCTACAGTCTAATCGCATTAATTCCAATACCCCATTCGACACACTTGCTGCTAAACTCCCAACAGTGCAATCTAAAACTATCACTTATTGCACTGTCATTGCTAATATCGGCACCGCAGCACCCTACAGCATCTTATTTCGCACGGTCTTTCCCTCTCCACCCTGTCACTACTATGATTCCAACAGTACTGGCCTCTCCACTGTCTGCTACTGTCCCCTCTTCCTTTCCCAGACGGGGCAGGGGGACAGAAAACAGCCCCATCCCTGCCCCGCCCCGTTCCGCCCCGCAAACAAAAAGCGCGGGAAAAGATGGCCGAGGGAAGCTGGTTTGTTTACATCGGTTACTGTAACACGACACCCACAGGCAGGCAGGAAGAAAATGGGCACCATGAGAACGGAAAAGCAATCTCTTGAACCAACCTTCAAGCACGCATCCTAATGAAAAGGCTAAGGGCGGCCAGGAAATAAGAATAAGACGGACACACAAGCAAAAAAGGCAGAGAATAATGGGGACACACAAAAAGCAGAGATGTTTCAGCGGCAAGGGCGAGTATCCATTTTCTCTGGTGTCACGTTACTTGAGAAAACGCCTGTCAACACCACACAATACGGGCAAACTCTTGAAAAATGGACAATGCCGTAGCTATAACCCAAACTCCTTACATATAGGGGGAGGGGTCGGTCTAATCCTCCCAGACTAATTTTCCACGGCAAAAAGGTGGAAAATAACCAGAATAAGGTGGAATAGGGGCCCCAACAGGTTTAAATCCGCTAAAAACACGATATTTCCGAGTGACGACAAAAGGAACATGACAGGTGAATGAGTGGGGGAAATGAAAACGTGGGAAGCTGGTGATACAACGACCGGCCCCATAAATAAATAAATACATTACGAAGAGATACTAAATATACATATACACTAATACAGCGATATAAGTTGATATAATACATGGGCATACGGATATCAGAATATAAGTAAAGATGATAATTCTGTAATGGAGAAATTGTGGTATACATACCTAAAACTCTCTCTCTCTCTCTCTCTCTCGTACCACTACATCACGTACCCAATTACAAATGTCATTAACTATGTCATTTGTTGTTAACAGCCATGGGGGAATATAATGACCGCAGAGAGAGAGAGAGAGAAAATACTTATTCCTTCTTATTTTTCCTCCTCCAGTCCGTTAATTTGTACATTTCTTTTGCATTTTCGACTCACTCTCTCTCTCTCTCTCTCTCTCTCTCTCTCTCTCTCTCTCTCTCTCTCTCAGAAACGTCACCAAACAACCTTCCTCTCTCAAACTTTCTCTTCCTCGCCAAGCCAACCTGCCAATTATTTCTCTCACTCATATTCACTCACCAACTTTCACACTAACTCACTCTCTCACATTTCACCCAGGCATGATCACCCACTCTTATTCACACTTCACATTTCTTCGTTACTCACAGCTCATTAACTATAAATAAATAAATAAGTAACTAAAATAAAAATATCATCCTAGCCATTCACTCAATCACTTATCACTGTTCAACATCGTTTTTTTTGTCAGTTCTATTAATATGTAATACGCGGTGATGTGAGCGAGATATGCCATAAGTTGAGAATCATCACCATCATCATCACTACTATCGTCATCATCATTATCATAACCATCACCACCACGACCACCATCATCATCATCATCATCATCGCCACCATCACCACCACTAGTATCACCACCACACAAATCCCCTCCCCCCTGCCACCACCACCACCACCATCGTCACCATCATCATCATCACCACTGACTCATTCTATCAGAGTAACAATGGCGATCTATGTCACTGATCATAACCATTTACAATCACTCATTACAATCCTTATATTTTCATTCACTCTCACGGGCAAACAAACTCACTCCATCATTTCCACATACATGTAATGTATTCTCTCTCTCTCTCTCTCTCTCTCTCTCTCTCTCTCTCTCTCTCTCTCTCTCGGTAAATGGACAGGGCTAAAATGATTACCACTCATAAGGTGGTTTATGTGGACAATGGGGGTGTTCCTCTCTCTCTCTCTCTCTCTCTCTCTCTCACCGACTACCACACGCAACAAACTCAATTACCCTCACCTTATAAATGATCTGGGGTGCGATCAACATGACGAAGAAGAAGAAGAGGAGGAGGAGGAGGAGGAGATGCGCTGAACGTGGTATGGGAGGATGTGATAAGAGTTAGGAACTGGAATATGATTAAATGGGGGAAGAGAGATTAATAATGCATGACAAAAGAACAAACCAATTCACAACGAAAAGATATAAAGAAAAGTATGGAAGAACTGAGGAAGGAGATGAAAAGAAAAAGAATATGAGATGATTATATAGTTTAAGTTAGTCCCCCCCAAAAAAAAAAAATAGGACGAAAGAAAATGGATGAAAACACCAACTAAAGACAGACAGTAAGACAATAGTAGATACAGTTGAAGAAAGACTGATTAAGACAACACGAGAGGGAAAAATGTTGGAGGAAGGAAGAAAGATGGAGGGATGGAGAGGGAGAGAAAGGGAGCACACGTGTTAGAGGAGGGAAGCTGAGGATGCAACTGACTCATTCCACAAGAAGTAGGGTGTAGGGGAGGATAGGGTGACACGAGGGAAGGAGGGAGGGAGGAGAGGGAGAGTTGATGGTAGGGAGAGGAGGGAAGGGGAGGGAAGGAACAAGGCGGGTATATGGGAGGGAAACAGAAGGATAAGATGAAGGATGGAAGGAAAAATGACAATACAGGTGACTGGAAGAGGAGAAAAAGAGGAAGGAAAAGGAAGGAGGCTGAAGGAAAGAGAAAAGTTAAGAGGAAGGGAGGATGTGTGAGGAAAGACTGGGAGGAGAGGGAAGAAACATGAACTAGAAGGAGGGAGGGAAGAGGGGAGGGAATGAGGGAGAGATGAAAGCACAATGGAGGGGACGGGAGAGATGAAGGGAGAAGGAGGGAAAGATGACGCATGGAAAGACAAACAGACAGTATGGAGGGAGGGAAGGAAGGAAGAGGGAAGGAGGAATGGAGGGTGAGAGGGAAGGAAGAGGTATAAGGAGAGAATGAAGAAAAGGAGAAAAAAGAGGGGGGGTGAGATGAGAGACTGAGGAATGATGAAAGGCAAGTTATGGAAAGGAAAAGAGGGAAGGAAGGAAGAAGGAGTGAAAGAGTGAATGTGGGAAAGAGGAAGACAGGAAGAAAACAGGGAAAGGAAAAGGAAAAGGAAAAAGAGAGAGAGAGAGAGAGAATATGATACACAGATTACGAGATTAACAGAACCCAGAAAAATGTGTAACTCAATACCATACTAAGCAACTCCTCACAGTATATATAAAACGATGATGATGATGATGATGATGATGATGACGAAGACGATGATAATGACGATGATAATATTGATGATGATGATGATGATACAAAAGACTCAACCTGAAACTGCCATTCATGATAAAGGAGACAATGAGACAGGTTCGTGTGAGCTACAAGGCTGTTTACAATAAGTGGGTCATCTGCTGGACGGGATGTGAAGTGACAGATGCACTGGGACGGTTGACAGGCTGGGGAAGGGGGAAGGAGAGACTGAAGGGAAGAGGAGGAGGGGGAAGGAGAGGCTGTAGGGAGGAGTAGGGGAGGTTGTAGGGAGGAGAGAAGAGAAGGGGATGTGGTAGGGAGGAGGAGAGGGGAGGGGAGGAATGGCGGGAAGGGAGGAGGACAAGAAGGGGAGGTGGTAAGGAGGAAGGAGAGGGGAGAAGGGTGGGAGGTGGGTGGGGTAAGGATGATAGGTTGTTTGAGTTGGTTTCTTATCATGTGACGGAACTGGGCTACTCCTCTCTCTCTCTCTCTCTCTCTCTCTCTCTCTCCAGTTAACAGGTAGGAATGTCTCTTTGGTTGCTAGTCAAATCGACCCTCCAATCTAAGCAGCTTACAACTGGCCATCAAATGAATCGAAAGTGACGAGGGATTTCTTTTAGATTAAAGGAAAGGCGCTATAGTAAGGAAAATGGAGAGAGAGAGAGAGAGAGAGAGAGAGAGAGAGAGAGAGCAGCATCAGAGGATAGACAGCAACATCAGAGGATACATGGAAATAAACACATAAAAATGAAATAAAAATTGTTAGTTCCATTTGAAGTTAAAGATGTCCCAAAGTAAATACCTCAACTAACTGCTTTATCTCATTCCCATTCCTGGCAAAACAGATATCACCGTTTCATTTGGAACCGTAATTAGAGAACAAGTTTAATGGAAATAAAATATATAATAGTTGGCCACAGAAAATCCGCACAAGCATACGTTTTCTCTATTTGCCCTACCTCAGAAAACGGGCCTTACACATTCCACCATTAACTAACGTAAATATCCAAAAATTCCCAGTCTTTCACACCACAATCAACCACAAAAATCCTTACCCTAATAAATATAACAATAATAAACTCACCTGACTAAACACAAAAGCTGTCAAAAAATACGATAAAACACGTAAACCAACAAAAATGATGGTAAAACAGGGAAAAGAAAACGGAAGTATAATAAGAAAGGGGGAAACTGACCTGAATTTCTTGAAGCAGTTGCGCCTTCTTCCTGCGGATATCGAGGAGAAGTTGCTGCTCGTCTGGCGTCAGGTCTGTGGAGAAAGGAAAGAAATATTTAGGAAATCATCATCATCATCATCGTTATCATCACCACCATCTTCGTTCCTACTAATACACAATAAATACAGATTCTCACTCACTCTCTCTCTCTCTCTCTCTCTCTCTGTCATGACTCAGTGGTAAATCCTTGTTGTGATGACTGGGGGGAAGGGAGGAGAGAGGGGGAAGGGAGGGAGATGAAGGGTACGGAGGGAAAATGGGGTTGGAAGGGAGAAGACAGGAAAAGGAAATGAAGGAGGGAGGAGGGAGGGGGGGAAGAAAGAGGGTGGTAAAAGAGAGAGAGAGAGAGAGAGAGAGAGAGAGAGAGAGAGAGAGAGAGAATGAATGGTCAAAAGGAAGCAAGAAAGACACACAAATAATGGATAATTAGAAATGAGGGGGAGAGAACAAAGAGTGAGTGAGTGAGTGGGTTAGTGAGTGAGAAAGTGAACAAGTGAGAGTGTGTGCCAGAGAGAATGAGTCACTGCTTAGCTCACATATAACAACAGTAGAACAAAGTGAATCAATAATCAAGATCCACTTTAAAGAACAAACGTCAGGTCTGTGTGTGTGTGTGTGTGTGTGTGTGTGTGTGTGTGTGTGTGTGTGTGTGTGTGTGTGTGTGTGTGTGTGTGTGTGTGTGTAATCCCAAACCTCTTTTAGCTCTTTCGGCCAAGTGTAGTCAGACTGGAGGGCTGATCTGACTAGAAACCAAGGAGACTTATAACTCATAAGCTAATTATATACAATCACGACTTAGTACTTTCTATAAAAGGTTTGTCCAGTTCCCTCAAGTGAAAAGAAATCGACTGAAAATTAACTATACTCCGCTCACTTCAACTTGACCTAAAAACTGTCCTCTCTCCATCCTAAACCATCAGCTGTAACAAGAGATAAACACTACTCTATGGTACTGGTTATGAAGCTTTATGGAGAGGATGCACAGCTACGGTCTTGTCCTCAACTGCTATTGTCCTTCAGGAAGTACGCTGCAAAAGGACGAAAAACTGAGCAAAGGTGAAGTTCATTAGAGAGCCGGACATTTCTACTAGGGAGGAGTGAGATAAAATGATCTATGAAGGGTTAACAAACGGGCTAATTCATAGGGGAGGAGTCTTATGCATAACTCTTAACTGGAGAGAGAGAGAGAGAAAGAGAGAGAGAGAGAGAGAGAGAAACAGACAGACAGACAGACAGACAGAGAGAAAGCAAGGTCTCTTAACCCGTGTTACCTTGCGGGGAACTGAACCCTTGACCTCGTGATTAATACCATGTCACTCTACCAACCCGGCCACCGCCTTGCCCCCATGACCTACACACACACACACACACACACACACACACACACACACACCGTTATCCCTTTAGAACCACCCACCCACCCAGGTCTCTGATTATGGGTAGTCAGGTGATTACAGGTGAGCAAGACCCCCCTGCCCTTTCAGTATCATATATATATATTTTAACAGACGAGTTTATTCAGCTTGGGGAGACCTATTGTGGTAAAGTACGTATTTATTTATTTATTTTATTTATTCATTTATTTCAGTACGGTCGTCTTACTTATTTCTTTGCATATTTCAATACGGGGATCTTTTTACTTATTAATAGTGTCTTTTATTTATGTCTTTACTTACTGAGTTCAATACCGTGATATTTATTTTATTTATTCATTTATTCATTCAGTTATTTGACAGAGGGAGAGAGGAGGGGCGTGGTGAAGAAGGGGGTACGAGTGAGGAAGAGAGGAAGAATGGTTCTATGTTATCGTTATGGCACTTCCTCGTGACCAGCATCATATTCTGGTGTTAATGTATTGCTATCATTCGGTATAGGTCTGTGTGTGTGTGTGTGTGTGTGTGTGTGTGTGTGTGTGTGTGTGTGTGTGTGTGTGTGTGTGTGTGTGTGTGTGTGTGTGTGTGTGTGTGTGAGAGAGAGAGAGAGAGAGAGAGAGAGAGAGAGAGAGAGAGAGAGAGAGAGAGAGAGAGAGAGAGAGAGATCAGCAGTGGTAGGCCTATGGATAGTGAGGAACGACAGAAGAGCCTGGGATAGTGAAAGGGAAATAGTGAGGTCAGGATGATGGAATTAGCAGTGGTATTAGTATTAGAGTGGCAAAAGTGTGGATGATGATGATGATTAGTATTAGAATTAGCATTAGCATCTGGAAGAGAATGGGGGAAATGATGATGATGATGATGATGATTAGTATTAGCATTAGCATCTGGAAGAGAAAGGGGGAAATGATGATGATGATGATAAATATTAGTATTGGTATTAGCGTTTGGGTGGGAAAGGAGGTATGGATGATGATGATTAGTATCTGCGGCCGTAGTATTACCACCCGCACCGATAGTAACAGTGAGGAATAATAATATTACAAGGGGGGGTTGTGAAGGGGGAAGGAGGGGAGTACTGACGAGGGCGAGGTCATGGCAGAGGGGTTGGGGAGGGGGGATGGAAGGGGATAGGGGAGGGGGAATGGGAGGGGGCGGGGAGAGGGTGGGGGAGGGGGGTGTATATTTTCCTTCATCACGGTAAGGCAGAGAGAATGAAATAACGGGTGGGTAAACTTATGACGGGGTGAGGTCATGCAAGGTGGGGGAGGGAGGAAGGGAAGGGGAGGGGAGGGGTGTTGGGAAGCGGGGAGGGGAGGGATGTGGGGAAGCGGGGAGGGGAGGGATGTGGGGAAAGGGGGTGGAACGGGGAGGAATGTGGGGAAGAGGGATGGAGAGGGATAGGGTAGAGGAAAGGGGGGAGGGGAGTGATGCTG
>NC_137022.1:25066914-25079414 GCF_032717465.1 Coenobita brevimanus | reverse complement strand
GAAAAAGAGGCCAGAAAGAGAGGGGGAGAGGGGAAGGATAGAGGCTGGAAGAAAAGAGGAGAGGGAGTGGTGGTGGGGAAAGTTGAAGAGAAAGGGGTGAAAGAGGAGAGAAGACGGGAGGGAAAAAAGAGGTGGGAGAGACAGGGGAGGGGAGAAAAAGAGAGGTGGGAGAGACAGGGGAGGGGAGAAAGAGAGGTGGGAGAGACAGGGGAGGGGAGAAAGAGAGGTGGGAGAGACAGGGGAGGGGAAAAAGAGAGGTGGGAGAGACAGGGGAGGGGAGAAAAAGAGAGGTGGGAGAGACAGGGGAGGGGAGAAAAAGAGAGGTGGGAGAGACAGAGGAGGGGAGAAAAAGAGAGGTGGGAGAGACAGGGGAGGGGAGAAAAAGAGAGGTGGGAGAGACAGGGGAGGGGAGAAAAAGAGAGGTGGGAGAGACAGGGGAGGGGAGAAAAAGAGAGGTGGGAGTGAAAGAGGAGAGAGAGGAAGAGAAGAGGAAGAAAAACGGGTGTTATAAGAGGAAGAGATGGGAAGAGAAAAACGCAGAAGTGATGGGATGGCGATACAGAAGAAACATGGGGAGGCAAGAGAGAAAGAGGAGAGAGAGGGAGAGGAAGAAGGAAGAAGAGGGGGAGGGGATGAAGGGAAGAAGAGAGGAAGAGGGTGAAGGGAAGAAGAGAGGAAGAGGATGAAGGGAAGAAGAGAGGAAGAGGATGAAGGGAAGAAGAGAGGAAGAGGATGAAGGGAAGAAGAGAGGAAGAGGATGAAGGGAAGAAGAGAGGAAGAGGATGAAGGGAAGAAGAGAGGAAGAGGATGAAGGGAAGAAGAGAGGAAGAGGATGAAGGGAAGAAGAGAGGAAGAGGATGAAGGGAAGAAGAAAGGAAGAAGGAAGAGGAGAGGAGACGGAAGGAATACAAAGAAGAAGAGGGGGAGAGGATGAAGGGAAGAAGAGAGGGAGAGGGAGAGGAAGAAGGGAAGAAGAGAGGAAGAAGGGAAGAAGAGAGGAAGAAGGGAAGAAGAGAGGAAGAGGGAAGAGGAGAGGAGACGGAAGGAATACAGAGAAGTACAAAGATGAAAAAATGGTGAGAGGGGGACAGACAGGAAGGGAAGGGGGAAGACAGATGTGAGAGAAAGGGGGAAGAGGAGGAGAGGAGAGGAGAGGAGAGGAGAGGACAGGAGAGAAGAGGAGAGGGAAGGAATACAGAAGGCGTACAAATAAAAAAAAAAAAAATAAATGCTCCTTTAGAGGCTATGACTGTGATATCTTTTTTATGAGCCAGAAAGGATAGAAAATGATGATGAGAGAGAAGAAACGAGAAGGAGGAGGAGGAGGAGGTAGGGGAAAAGAGAGAAGGGGGGAGAGGAAGAGGGAAAATGGGGAAAGAAACAGATAAGGAAGCGGAGTGGAAGAGGAGAGGAGGGGTGGAGAGAGGAGAAGAAAGGAGAGAAGAGGAGAGGAGAGAAAAGGAAAGGAGAGGAGAGGAGAGGAGAGGAGAGAAGAGAGAACAGATGAGAGTATGAGAGGAAAGAGAATAGGATAGGGAATGCAGAGAGGCGTGTTTGTGATAGTTATAAAGCATCCGGCCTCTGCAACCAACGCCCTACGACAACCATACAACCCTACTATCCAAACCATCCAACCATCCATGCAACCATACTATCCAAACCATCCAACCGTACTATCCTAACCATCCAACCATCCAGCCGTAAAACCAAAACCATCCATCCAACCATCCATCTTCAGTCCATGCAACCGCAGTATCGAAACCATCCATCCATCCAACCATTCCTCCTCTCATCCATCCATCCACCCATTCCTCCACTCATCCATCCATCCACCCACTCTTCCACTCATCCATCCACCCACCCACTCATCCATCCATCCACCCACCCTTCCACCCATCCACCCATTCTTCCACCCATCCATTCATCCACCCATTCCTCCACTCATCCATCCATCCACCCAGTCCTCCTCTCATTCATCCATCCACCCATTCTTCCACCCACCCATCCATCAACCCACTCTTCCATCCATCCATCCATCCACCCAGTCCTCCTCTCATTCATCCATCCACCCATTCTTCCACTCATCCATCCATCCACCCAGTCTTCCACCCATCCATCCATCCACCCAGTCCTCCTCTCATTCATCCATCCACCCAGTCCTCCTCTCATTCATCCATCCACCCAGTCCTCCACTCATCCATCCATCCACCCACTCTTCCACTCATCCATCCACCCACCCACTCATCCATCCATCCACCCACCCTTCCACTCATCCATCCATCCATCCATTCTTCCACCCATCCATTCATCCACCCATTCCTCCACTCATCCATCCATCCACCCAGTCCTCCTCTCATTCATCCATCCACCCATTCTTCCACCCACCCATCCATCAACCCACTCTTCCATCCATCCATCCATCCACCCAGTCCTCCTCTCATTCATCCATCCACCCATTCTTCCACTCATCCATCCATCCACCCAGTCTTCCACCCATCCATCCATCCACCCAGTCCTCCTCTCATTCATCCATCCACCCAGTCCTCCTCTCATTCATCCATCCACCCAGTCCTCCACTCATCCATCCATCCACCCAGTCTTCCACCCATCCACCCATCCACCCAGTCCTCCTCTCATTCATCCATCCACCCATTCTTCCACCCATCCATCCATCCACGCAACTGCAATATCAAAACCATCCATCCATCCATCTACCTTACTATCTGCCTACCTGTGTGTGCATCTATATCTATTTACCAATCTATCTATCACTCTATTTATCTATCTGTGTCTCCAAAACTACCCACTATTACATCTATTTTTTCTCTCACCATCTCAACTTCTATCTTCTCTCTGTCCTTTCTTTGTCTCCCTCCCCTTTCCTCCCCCCTCCCTCCCCTCCCTCTCTCTCACATGCACTCATCAATAATGCAACACTTACCTGTATTCTCTCTCTCTCTCTCTCTCTCTCTCTCTCTATTGTTAGCAAAAAGTTAGCACAAATTTGCAGGTGAGGGTTGCTGTCTTTCACACACACACCACACACACACACACACACACACACACACACACACACACACAGAAACATAGAGGTACACACAAGAATATATGCACACACAACCACACAGTCATAGGTACACATGCCCGCAGCCCTAAGTACATACACACATGCACAGTACACACGCCCTCATATACATTAATACACATACATACGCACGCACATACACACATAGAGAGAGAGAGAGGGGGGGGGGAAGTAGGGCGAGGGAAGAGACTGAGAGAGGTAGGAAGAGATAGGAGGGAGAAAAAAGGAGTGTGAGGAAAGAAAAAGGAGGAGGAAAAGAGGGACGGAGAGAGAGGGAGGGGGGAGATAAGAAGAGAGGAAGGAAAAGAGGAAAGTGAGAGGAAAGGAAGGAGAGACAGACAGTGAAAGAGACAGAGAGGGAGGTGGGAAGAGGGAGGAAGGAGAAAAACGAAGAGAGTGGGTGGAAAGGAAGAGAAGAAGGGAAAGAGAGATAAAGAGAGGTAAGAAGAGAGGGGAAAGAGGAAGGAGAGAAGAGAGAGGAAGGGAGTGGAAGAGGAGGAGAGGAAGGGAGAGGAAGAGGAGGAGAGGAAGGGAGAGGAAGAGGAGGAGAGGAAGGGAGAGGAAGAGGAGGAGAGGAGAGGATGAGCTGGAGGGAAGGAGTGACAGAGGTAGGAAGAGGGTCGTAGGGATGAAAGGGAGAGTAAGCCAATGCATTCTTGATGAGGGAGAGAGGGAGGGAGGGAGGGAGGGAGGGGGGAAGGAGGAAGCGAGGGAAGGGGGGAAAGGAGGGGGGAAGGAGGGAGGGAAGAGGGGGAAGGAGGGAGGGAAGGAGGAGTGAAGAAAGGGCAAGAATGCAGGGAGAGACAGAACGGCAAGGAAGGGAAAGATGGAAAAGAGGAAACAGGAGAAAAGAGGAAGAGGAGGAGGAGATTTAGAGAGAGGAGAGAAGGAAGGAAAGGAGAAGGAGAGGGAAAATGAGAAAAACGAAGATGAAATTATTAGAAAGAAGAGAAAGAAATGAATAGAAGAGACAAGAGAAGAGAAGGAAGGAGAGACGAAGGTAGAGAGGAAAGAAGGAAGGTAGGGAGGAAGGAAGAGAGGTAGGAAGGAAGAGAGGTAGGAAGGAAGGCAGGGAGGTAAGTACGGTAAGGGAGGTAGAGAGGGAAGGTAGGGAATTCAGTAAGGAAGGGAGATTAAATAATACAGGGGGATAGGGATATGAAGAGGGAAGGTATTAAAGGGAGGTAGGTAGGTAAGAAGGGTAGGGAGACACGGTGTGGATGTAGGTAGGTAGGTAGGTAAGGTAGGCTGTAGGGTAAGGGAGAGAGGGTGTGGTGGTAGGTAGGTGGGTAGGGTAGGGAGGGTAGGTAGGTAAGTAGGGTGTGGTGGTGGTATTAAGTAGGGTAGGAGGGTGGAACTGATTCTGGAGTAGCGGCACTCAAAGGCGGTAAGGGATATAGGCCTATGGGGAGGAGGGAGGGGGAGGGGAGGTAGTTGAGAGGGCGGGGGGGGAGGAAGATGAGAGGCAGGGAGGAAAGGGGAGGAAGATGAGAGGCAGGGAGGAAAGGGGAGGAAGATGAGAGGGAGGGAGGAAGGAGGAAGGGGGATGGGGAGGGAAGGGGAAGAGGGAAGTACAGCAGATGATAGGGAGGGGGGGGGATGCCAGGGAAGAGGGGGCGAGGAGAGATGGAAAGACAGAGGGCAGGGGGAGGTGATGGAAGGGGAGGTATGGAATGGAGGGAAGGGTAGGAGGTGGGAGGGAGGTGGAAGGTGGAAGCAGGGAGAAGATGGAAGGAAAAGGCAGGGAGATGATGGAAGGAGGAAGCAGGGAGAAGATGGAAGGAAAAGGCAGGGAGAAGATGGAAGGAGGAAGCAGGGAGAAGATGGAAAGGGACGAGGGGGAGACGGAGTGAGTGAGGGGAGATGCAAGGCTAAGGCGTGTGATGACAGACATAAGCACGCCTCAAGAATACCGTAGCCGACAAAATAAAAAAATAAATAAATGACTAAAATCCAATAAAGATAAAAATAAATATAGTCCAAATAAATAAATACATAACAATAAAATATAATAAAAATAAATCTCATCTTCTTAGTGGAAAAATCATAAAACGTTATTTAAGAATGGAAAATACGGTCTAGGGCAATGTACGGTACAGGGGAGGGGGGTAAGGAAGTGGAGGGAAAGGAAGTGGGGGAAGGGGGAAGGGAAGGGGAAGATGGGAGGGGAAAAGGTTGGAGAAGGGCGGGTGAAATAAAGGGAAAGGAAGGGGAGAGAGGGGGGGAGAAGGTAAGAGACGGAGGAAGAGATGGGAAAGGAAGGAAAAAACAGGGAAGGGAAGGGAAAGGAAGGAAGGCAAAGTCAGGGGAAAGGTCCTTGATGGAAGGGGGAAATAAAAGGAAAGGAAGGGGAAGGGAAGGGGAGGATGGAGGGGTGGGAAAAGTTATGGAGGAGGTTCTCGAGGGATATAATGGGAGGGGAGGGGAGGGAAGGGAAGGGAAGGGAAGGGAAGGGAAGGGAAGGGAAGGGAAGGGAAGGGAAGGGGAGGGAAGGGAAGGGAAGGGAAGGGAAGGGGAGGGGAGGGGAGGGGAGGGGAGGATTACATAGGATTACATAGGAAGGCAAACAGCAACAGACCTTATGGTCCTTTCGAGGCTGCTTGTTACAGAGAGAACTATGACTACAAGATCTAACTCTGCATGCTGAAGCATAAGGATAGTAAAGCAAGAAGGCTCCCCCCACCACCAATCCCTCCAGGAAAAAGTGAGAAAAACCACCATGCAGCATGGAAAAACTGACATGGAAATTTCATAGGAGAAACTGGAAAGGAAAAGTCACATTCTATAATACTTTGTCTATAAGCTACCCGATTGAGGGAAGGGAAGGGAAGGGAAGGGAAAGGAAGGGAAGGGAAGGGAAGGCAAAGCATGGCAAGGGAAGGGAAGAGAAGGGATGGGAAGGTATGGGTGGGGAGGGGAAAAGAATGAAAGGTAGTGAAGGGAAAGGAATGAAGAGGGATGGGGAGGACACAAGAGAGGGTGAGCTAGAGAAGGGAGGGGAAAGGAAGAGAAAGCGAGGGTGAGGGAGAAAGGGAGCAAGAGGGAGAAGGTGAGGGAGATAGGAGAGAGGGAAAGACAAGGGGGGGGGGAAGGTGCGGGCAGGGTGAGTTTAACGGAAGGCAAGAAGGATTAGGATAAGTGAACCGTGCTCAATGTATTACCCTACACACACACACACACACACACACACACATGCAGGAGGGCAGGTAGGGAGGGAGGGAGGCAGACGGAAAGGGAGGTAGGGAAGCAGGCAGTGAGGGAGACAGGGAGAAGAAGAGCTTGCATGAAGAAAAGGACAGGGTGGGAGAAAAGACTGGAAAAATGGATGAGTTGTTGAGAGGGATATAACATTAGAAATAAACCTGAATATACCAGTACAATATATGAGAGAGAGAGAGAGAGAGAGAGAGAGAGAGAGAGAGAGAGAGAGAGAGAGAAACCTACTCCAGCTATTCTTTCCAAACAAAATCAAGCGAAAGAAAGCCAAAATCATGACCCATTCCCTTCCTGACTTACGGACACACTGCGTCTGACAGAAAGGGGGTCAACAGCGTCAGAAACATTGAGAGCATCGGATAAATCACATTAAAGAGTCGCAGAGAAAAGGGGTGGAGTGCGTCGACAAACGGGTGCTGCATGCCTGCCCTTATAGTGGCCACATGAAAACAAGAATTTAGAAGAGTGCATTGTGCAATAAAGATAACCCAAAGAGAGTGATGGCATTATGGCGAAAAGAGAGAATGAAGAGAATAAAAATGAGGGGAGTGGATGAGACGAAGAGATGTAGATTCCATTCCCTTAGCAGTACTGTATATGGTAAGCCCCCACACGTGAAACAGGCATGAGGTTAGCAACTGGGATTGTTACAGAGAGAACGGAGTCGGTTTAGTACACGTAACATCTGCGAAGCTGATACAGCAAGAGAAATAAACTAACGTGACTTTTCTCGTATACATCACGAAAAAAGGAGACGACGATTCTGAATGACGACGATGAAGGATGAAGCAGCGTACCAGTGATGGTATGGGGAGAGCATGAGTGAAGATATGAAGAAATGGGGAGACGATGGAGGAATAGGGAGATGATGGAGGAATGGGGGGAAGATGGAGGAATGGGGAGAAGTGGAGGAATGGGGAGAAGATGGAGGAATGGGGAGAAGATGGAGGAATAGGAGATGAAGGAGGAATGGTGTTCTTGAGACATTACAAACAATTACATTCGCTTTAACCCTGTGTAAAATAACAGAAAGATCAGAGGTTACGTGATGCAGTGTCTCATCGCGTGAGTGTTGCTGTTTATGCTGTGATGGACGCGGAGAGAGGTGGGTGCAATGCAGGGATGGAGGGAGGCGGAGAGGAGGGAGGGAGGGAGGGGGAGAGGGGAGGGAGGGATGAGGGATATGAAAGGACGGAGGGGGAGAGGAGGGAGGAAAGGGGAGAGGGGAGGGAAGGATGAGGGATATGAAAGGACGGAGGGGATGGAAGGGGTGAGGGATAGGAATGGATGGAGGGGGAGAGGAGGGAGTGAAGGATAGAAGGAAGGGAAAGAGGGATTTGGAAGAAAATGAAAGGAAGATGGGAGGGGGGGAGGGGGCAATGCAGAGGTAGTGAGAGCAAGGCAGAGGGAGAAGGGAAGAGGAGGGAGGGAGGGAGGGACAGAGGGAGGTATGCAGCAGTGGAAAGAGTGAGGGAGGGAGGGAAGGGAGGGTAGATGGATGGAGAGGAGTTAGGAAAGAGAAGAAGGCAGAAGGAAGGGAAGGAGGTCTAAGAAAGGTGGAGGAAAGGTAGGAATGAAGGAAACAGTGGAGGGAAGAACTGTACAGAGGGAGGAAAGAGAGCTGGAGGTATGTAAGGAAGGAATATGAAAGGCAGAGAGAGAGAGAGAGAGAGAGAGAGAGAGAGAGCAGATTAGCGAGATAAGAGGTTACAAAGGTGTGAGTAAGGGGGGTGAAGAAGGTAAGGGGTGAGCGAGACAAGGAAAGAGGGGGGGTAAGGGGGTGGAGAGGGGGGAGTGAGAGCCCCCCGAGGCAAGGAAGTAAGTAATGAGTCCTGGATCTGCCCCCCTTGACCCCCCCCTCCTCCTCCTCCTTCACCTGTCCTCACTCCCTTGCACTTAACAAAGGAAAGCTAAGTCAAATAACACAAATTCCTTTATCACTTAGAGAGAGAGACAGAGAGAGAGAGAGAGGTATTTTTTGATCACTTGTTATCTATACACTTTTATTTTACGGTTCTGCTCTCTCTCTCTCTCTCTCTCTCCCAAAGGTCAACAAATCTTCCCCAGAGTTATAGCCCGCAAGAGAAATAAAAACTCTGTCTGTCTGTCTGTCTGTCTCTCTCTCTCTCTCTCTCTCTCTCACACACACACACACACACACACACACACACACACACACACACACACACTAAAAAAATAAGCAACAAAATTACCAATACAACAACTTTTACCTATTCTCTCTCTCTCTCTCTCTCTCTCTCTCTCTCTCTCTCTCCTGTCATGTGATGGCCGGGTAGCACGTCTGGCTAACTATCATTAACTGCGATTACGGTAGTTTGGGCAAATTAGGGTAGGATCAGGTGTAATTCTCTCTCTCTCTCTCTCTACTGCTACTACTACTACAGCTATTACTACTACTACAACTGCTATTACTATTACTTCTATTATTATTATTATTACTACTACTACTACTAGAACATCAATATTAATGTTCAGAAAGAGAGAAGACAAGTGATATGGAGAGAAAAGAGGAGAGGAGAGAAGAGACAAAATGTGAGAAAAAGAGTAGATGAGGAAAGAGAGGGGAAATGGGGGAGGGGAGGCCAATAAGAGGGAGGGGAGAGAGAAGTGAGGGAGAAGAGGGGAGATCAGGTGAAGGGGGAGGGGAGGGATGGAGAGAGAGAGAGAGAGAAGTGGGAAGGGGAGAGGAAAACTGAGAGGAGGGAGGGAAGGGCATAGAGGGAGGGGAGGGTGGAAAGGGAGGAGAGGGGCAGGGAGGGGAGGGGTGGAGAAGAGAAGGGACGAATGGGGTGGGGAGGGGAGGGAAGGGAGGGGTGGGGAGGGGAGTGGTGGAGAGGGGAGGGAAGAGAAGAAACACGGAGTAAGAGGGATGGGGTGAAGAAAAGAGAAAAGAGAAGGGAGGGAGAGAGAGAGAGAGAGAGAAAGTTCAACATGACTATACCATTGATCTATTTAGAACTGGTTGTGGTCACGGCGCTCTCTTTCTTTTTCTCTCTCTCTCTCTCTCTCTCTCACACACACACACACACACACACACACACACAACTACATTAATCTCCATATATTCTTTCCAAAGAAAATACACAGATAAAACGAAGGCGGAAGGAAAGGCACTAAAGGGGCATGATGATGATGATGATGATGATGATGATGATGATGATGATGGATGATGATGATGATAACGAAGATGATGATGATGATGGTGATGATGATGATGATGATAATGATGATGATGATGATGGTGATGATGATGATGATGATGATAACGAAGATGATGATGATGATGGTGATGATGATGATAAAGGAGGTGATGATGATGATGATGATAATGATGATGATAACGAAGATGGTGATGATGATGATGATGACGATAAAGAAGATGATGATGATGATGATGAGGAGGAGGAGATAAGGAAGAAGGGGAGGTGGGAAGGAGAGGAAAGCCAAGGACGAGATCAGATGATAGGGAAGATGGAGAGAGGGAGGGAGGGAGAGAGAGAGAGAGAATATGTGGAGAGAAAAATTGAGGAAAGGGCAGTACAGGAAGGAAAGAAGGAAGGCAATGAGAGGAACGAAGGAAGGAAGGACGGAGGGAGTGAAGGATGACTAAAACATGAGTGTAGGAGGAAAGAATAGGAGGGAGGGAGGGAGGGAGAAAGTGAGGGAGGGAGGGACGATGGAAGACACATAAAGGTTGGGAGAGAAGGAGGAAGAGAAGGCACATGCAGGGAGGGAGGGAGGGAAGAAGACACATGGTAGGGAGGGAAAAAAGTCACACAGGGAGGAAGGGAGAGAGGGAGGGGAGAGGAGGGGAGGGAGGGAGGTAAAGGGGTGGAGCAAACACCTTGACCCGTGGGAACTAGCGATGGGGCGGGAGGGAGGGAGGGGAGGGAGGAGTGACAGGGGGAGGAAAAAAATGGTGGGGGAGGGGAAGGATGGAAGAGAGAGGGAAGAGGGGTATCATGGAAGGGGGCACATGGATGGATAGATGGATAAAGATAGATAGATAGACAGATAGATAGATAGATAGATAGACAGACAGATAGATAGATAGATAGACAGAAAGATAGCGACAGACAAAGATAAGGACAGACAAACAGACAGACAGACAGACAAGACTGATAGATAGATAGAAAAGTAAATAGATAAAAATAGTGTGCTATGATCAGTAGGTAGAGAGAGAGAGAGAGAGAGAGAGAGAGAGAGAGAGAGAGAGAGAGAGAGAGGAATACAAAGGATTTCAAAACGCCTCTATATCACCAAGGAACAATGGAGGAAGGGAGAGAAAAAATGGAGGGAGGAGAGAAAGACGATGCAGGGAGGAAAGAGGGATGATGTGGGAGTGAGGGAGGGAGTGGAGGAGGAATAGAGAGAGAGAGAATGAAAGAGAGTGAGAGAAGGAAGGAAGTGTATAGCATGTGTTGAGAAGTAAGGATGGACAGAAAGAAAACGTGGAATGAATGAATGAATGAAGGAAGGAAGGAAGGGAGGAAAGAAGGAAGGGAGGAAAGAAGGAAGGAAGGAAGGGCGAATAATGGGGAAGGCAGGGAGATGCAGGGAGGAGAGAGATAAGGATGGAAGGGAGCATATATGATTACGGAAGGATGGAAAAAAGAAGGAATAATGAATGAAACGTGACGTACTTAAGTATATAGAGGGAGAGAAGGCGAAGGAAGGAGGAAGGGAAGGAAGGAAGGAAGGAAGGAAGGAGGGAAGGAAGGAAGGAAGGAAGGAGGGAAAGAAGGAAGGAAGGAAGGAAGGAAGGAAATAAAAAAAATACAAAACAATAACATGAATGAATGACGAACAAAAAAAGTGAAAAGCAAAGGTAAGAATGGGAAAGGATGGAAAGACTGAGGGAATGAAGGAAGGATGGCTGGAAGGAATGACGGAAGGACATAATGAAGGAGAGAAAGAGGAGTAAGTCGGGGTATGAAGGAAATGAAGGAAGGAAGGAGAAAGCACGTAAGGAGTGGGTGGATACGCTGATAAAACCGTGTGTGTGTGTGTGTGTGTGTGTGTGTGTGTGTGTGTGTGTGTGTGTGTGTGTGTGTGTGTGTGTGTGTGTGTGTGTGTGTGTGTGTGTGTTCCCTAGCTACAAGACTTCCCATATCACATCGTAGGCACCAATACCCACCGTCTATACTGAATACATGCAAGGAGCGTCACATTCTAGTAGGGGGTGTTCTTGAGACAATATTGTGGATCTTACGAAATTCCATAACTTACGAAATATAAGCAATCAAGCTGCCCCCTGCCCCAGAGCGGATGCGATCTCACGTAGATTAAAACAACAGACGACAACTCCATCTCTGGCAGCACAATGATGGTGATAAAGTGAAGGTGAGAGTAGGTGCTGGTGATGGTGACAACTGTGATGGTTATGGTGATGGTAAAATAGTTGTAGTAGTAGTAGTAGTAGTAGTAATAATAATAATAATAATAATGATAATAATAATGATGACAAAGCGCAACATCCGCTAGGGTAATGCGGAGCTAGGGTCAGTTCTCTCTCCCCCTCCCCCTTCTTCCCTCTCTTCCTCCCCCTCCCCCCCCAGGCTGTGACGTCATGAGATCTTGCTGATGTGATCTTGACCTTTAGGGGAGGAAGAAGAAGAGGAAGAAGAAGAGCAACAACAACAAGAAGAGGAGGAAGAGGAGGAGATGAATGAGGAAGGAGAGGAGAGGGAGGAGAAGTAAGAGGAGGAAGCAGATTTGATGATGATGATGATGATGATGATGATGACGATGATGATGGCGAGGAGGAGGAGGAGGAGGAAAGTTAATAAAATATTTAGTATCGTCCTCAGAAGACTTGGGAACAAATTTGGTAATACTCTCTCTCTCTCTCTCACACACACACACTATTAGCCACCTAACTACCTTAACAGTGTGAACTGGAATGGACTATCAGAAGCTTGGCCGATCTAGCTATCTACCTCTTTATCTATCTCCCATTCTATCTATCTATCTATATTAATTTTTTCCTGTCTTTTGTCAATATATCTTTTACACATTTTTTTTTATTTTCATCATATACCAGACCTATCTATCTATCTATCTATTAAGGTCTAACAATTTCTCAACATCAATTCATCTCTCTCTCTCTCTCTCTCTCTCTCTCTCTCTCTCTCTCAAGTAGATAATGGCTGGTCTGATAGATAAATGACCCCCGCGA
>NC_137022.1:25051914-25061914 GCF_032717465.1 Coenobita brevimanus | reverse complement strand
TCAAAGCTTAATGAATACAACAGGTACCCAAGTTGAAATAAGTAATACGATGGAAAGAGGAATAAGCCGAAAGAAGCAATACGATGGAGAGAAATAAGGTGAAATAAGCAATACGATGGAGAGAAATATGGTGAAATAAGTAATACGATGGAGAAAAATAAGGTGAAATAATAAGATGGAGAGAGGAAAAAGTTGAAATAATACGATGGCGAGAGGAATAAGCTGAAATAAGTAATACGATGGAGAGAGGAATATAATAAACCTGACTTTACCCGTTCAAAGGGTCAGGTGTGGCTAGGTAGGTAGGTAGTAGGTAGGTAGGTAGTAGGTAGGCAGGCAGGTAAGTGGGTAGGTAGGTAGGTAGGTAGGTAGGTAGGTAGGTAGGTAGGCAGGCAGGCAGGCAGGCAGGTAGGCAGGTAGGTGTTTAAGTGGATGAATGGTATAAATAAGGGAGATATTAGCAAGGTACTTAAAGTGAGCATACAGGATAGAACTAGAAATAATGGTTTCAAACTAGAAAAATTCCGTTTCAGTAAGGAAATCGGTAGAAATTGGTTTGGTAATAGAGTAGTAGACGAATGGAATAAGCTGAAATAATACGATGGAGAGAGGAAAAAGTTGAAATAATACGATGGAGAGAGGAATAAGCTGAAATAATACGATGGAGAGGAATATAATAAACCTGACTTTACCCGTTCAAAGGGTCAGGTGTGGCTAGGTAGGTAGGTAGGCAGGCAGGTAAGGGGGTAGGTAGGTAGGTAGGTAGGTAGGCAGGCAGGCAGGCAGGCAGGCAGGCAGGCAGGCAGGCAGGTAGGTACGTAGGTAAATAGGTAGGTAGGCAGGTAGCAGGCAGGCAAGAAAGCAGGGAGGTAGGTAGGTAGGTAGGCGATGAGGAAAGGAGGATGATAGAGATAGACAAACAGATAGACAGACAGACAGACTGACAGACAGAAACGGAGGCATACAGGCTGGCAGGAGGGCGCGTAGTTCGGCAGGTAAAGAGATAAACAAGTAGTGACACAAAATAAACAATCACACAGGTACGCGGCCAGGCACAAAAACCTCATTAACCATTTAAGACAGATTAACACCTAATTAAATCCTCCCTCACCGTCACCAAGGGATTTCATTCGTCTTATAAGAAATCCATAATAAGCAAGGGGCCAAACCCGCTGATATCCCCGTCTGTCTTAAATATTTGTAATCTCGTGAGAGAAAGAGAGAGAGAGAGAGAGAGAGAGAGAGAGAGAGAGAAAGAGAGAGAGAGAGATTCCTATTATCTTTATGGTAATACTATAATCCTAAGATTAATCGCGTCCGATTAAGCTACTACTTGGAGTGGTGGGGGAGGGGAGGGGAGGGGGAAGGAAGAGAGAAGGGGTGGAGAAAGAAGGGGTTGTAAATGAGAGAAGGGGAAGGAGGAACAGGAAATGGCGATCGGAGGGAATGGATAGGAAAGAAGGTGAGGGAAGGGGAAGCGAAAGGAAAAGGAGGAGGAGAGGAGAGGAGAGGAGAGGAGAGGAGAGGAGACGAGAGGAGACGAGAGGAGAAGAGAGAAAGCAGAGCAGAGAGAAGAGACGGGGAAAGAGGGAGACAGTAGAAGAGAAGAGGAAAGAGGGAATAACAGAAAAAGCAGGGGGAAGGGAGGGGAAAAGACAGAGATACAAAGGGGTAGGGGAGAGTAAGGGAGGGAGGGGTGGGGAGGGAGGGAAGGAGGGTGAGGGCGGTAGGGGAGGGTAAGGGAGGGAGGGAAGGAGGGTGAGGGGGGTAGAGGAGAGCAGGCCACCATTTACCCATTAGGCTACATTGGTCACACAGGCGCCACTGACCAAGCCACGGCGACGCAGGGTGTGGCTGGGTGTGGCAGAGGGGAGGCTGGGTGTGGCTGGGTGTTGCAGAGGGGAGGCTGGGTGAGGCAGAAGGGAGGCTGGGTGTGGCAGAGGGATGCAGGGTGCGACAGGGGTAAGGCAGGAAAGATAGAGGGAGGCAGAGTGAGGCACGGGGAGGCCAGGTAAGTCTGAGAAGGTAGGCTGTAAAGTGAGGTAGGTATACAGCAGTAAGGCAGCGTGAGGCAGGGTAAGGCAGAGGAAGACAAGTAGGGTTAGGCAGGATTAACGAAGGTTAAATGGGGTAAGGCAGAAAAGAGCGATGAGAGGTAAGGCAGGGTGAGATAAAGTAAGGCAGGATACGGCATGGCGAGGCAGAGTAAGGCAGGATTAGGACGGTAAAGAAGGATAAGGTAGGGTGAGGCAGGGTAAGGCAGGCTGAGGCAGGGTAAGGGATAGGCAAAGTGAGGAAGAGTGAGGCAGAGTGAGTGAGTTTATTATTATTACTATTATAGCTACTCCTCTCTCTCTTCTCTCTCTCTCTCCCTTTTTTTTTTCTCTCTCTCTCTCTCTGTCATGAATTACTATCTATCTATCCATCTATCTATATGTGTATAAATCTATCGAATATCATAACCACCACAACTACCACAATCGATCATCATAATTACCACCATCCACTACCAAAACTACCACCACCTACCATCACAGCTACCACTATCACAACCATTATTCCAAACTACCACCATCCACTACCGCAACTACCACAATCCACCACCAACTACTACCACAATCAACCACCAAGTACCACAACTACCACAATTGGCTTAATTCTCTCGGCTGAAACCTTAATTTTTACTATGAGAGTATGAGAGAAATCTGGAAGAAAGGAGGAGGAGGAGGAGGAGGAGGAGGAGGAGGAGGAGGAAGAGGAGGAGGAAGAGGAGGAATGAAAAATAGGACGAGAAAATAATAATAATAATAATAACAATAAACAGGAGGAGGAGGAGGAGGAGGAGGAAACCAAGAAGAAGAAGAAGAAGAAGAAGTCTGAATGAAAGCGAGAATTTGCAGTAAGGAGAAAATCCAGTTAAATAAGACGGGAAAAACAACCTTCTAATTAACTCGTGAATATTCCTCTTGACCCACATCTTAAGGACAAAGTGCCGGCATGAAAAAGTAAGAGAGAGAGAGAGAGAGAGATGACAACTGCCTGACCATATGGCAGTCTATTACCTCATCTTTCCCTCTTTTCTCTCTCTCTCTCTCTCTCTCTCTCTCTCTCTCTCTCTCTCTCTCTCTCACACACACACACACACACACACACACACACATACACACACACTGTTTCCTCCTCTGTGCATGCAGACAAAACACACACACACACACACACACATAACAGAGAGAGAGAGAGAGAAGGCACACTTATCACATCTTATAAAACTCTCTCCCCTACCGACAGACAGACAGACAGACAGACACATCAATCAACTCGAGAGAGAGGAGAGAAGAAGAAAGAAGAAGAGATGGCAAGAGGGAATGTTCTCTCTCTCTCTCTCTCTCTCTCTCTCTCTCTCTCTCTTTCCTATCACTTGTCAACGCAATTTTTCGTCCTCAGAGACACAACAAGTCTCTCTCTCTCTCTCTCTCTCTCTCTCTCTCTCTTACACACACACACACACACACACACACACACACACACACACACATTCTGGCCCTGAGAGAGACAGACAGACCAACACAAACAATCAGTTCAGGAACAAAGCCGATCGCTGAGGGGTATAAAAGAGGGAGGGAGGGACAATGAATGGAGGGAGGGAGAGAGGGAGGGAATGGAGGGAGGGAATGGAGGGAGGGAGGGAGGGAAAATGGAGGGAAAGATGAGAGGGAGGGAGGGAGGGGAAATGGAGGGAAAGGTGAGAGGGAGGGAGGGGAAATGGAGGGAAAGGTGAAAGGCAGGGAGGGAAAATGGAGGTAAAGGTGAGAGGGAGGAAAGGAGGGATATGTAAGTGGGAGGGAGGGAGGTAGAGGGAGGGAGGGAGGGAGGGACAAAGGGAGAGAGAGATAAGAGGGAGGAGAGGAGGGAATAAAAGGGAGAGAGGAATGAAGAGGAAGGTAAGAGGAAGGGAGGGAGAGATAGGTGAGAGAGAGAGTGAGAGAAGAGAGAGAGAGAAGAGACAGACTGAGAGAAGAGAGAAAGGTGAGAGGGCGGGAGGCAGGGAGGGAGGGAAAGGTGAGAGGAAGGGAGGGTGGGAGGAATTGAAAAGTGTGTGTGTGTGTGTGTGTGTGTGTGTGTGTGTGTGTGTGTGTGTGTGTGTGTGTGTGTGTGTGTGTGTGTGTGTGTGTGTGTGTGTGAGAGAGAGAGAGAGAGAGAGAGACAGACAGACAGACAGACAGAGACAGACAGAGAGGATGAAGAAATATGAGAAAGAGGAGGGAGAGAACGGAGAAGGAAGGAAAGTCTACTGCAGAAGGTGAGAGAGAAACAGAAGTAGGGAAGGGAAAAAAGGAAAATGACAGAGGAAATGGATAGGAAAGAAAATAAACAGGAATATGGGATAGACAGAGAGGAGAGGAAAGTGGAAAGGTGAGAGAGAAAGAGGGAGGAGGGGAGAGAACAGAAGGAGGGAGGAAGGGGAGGGAAAGAACAATGATTGAAGTTTGATTGAATGGTGAAAAGAGGAGCAGGAGGGAGTGGGTTGGTAGGTAGGTAGGTAGGTAGGTAGGCAGGTAGGTAGGTAGGTAACTGGGTAGGTACAGTAGGTAGAAACAAAGGTAGGTAGGGAGATACAGATAGATAAACAGACAAATGATGTGTGTGTGTGTGTGTGTGTGTGTGTGTGTGTGTGTGTGTGTGTGTGTGTGTGTGTGTGTGTGTGTGTGTGTGTGTGTGTGTGCAACAAAAGGATGGTGTGACTGTCCTCTGAAAAACATGGGCAAACGTACACACATATATGCTACACACGCACAAGGAAGCAGACACACAAACATACACATACATACATGATTAACACTCTCTCTCTCTCTCTCTCTCTCTCTCTCTCGTAACCCTAGCCAAACACCTAATACCATTCAAACCACAACATATGTGTAGTCTCCACCACCACCAACATCATCACCACCACCATCACCATCACCACCACCATCACCATCACCACCACCATCATCATCATCATCTTCAATCTTACCGTCACCATATTCATCATCTTTGTTTATATCATCTTCCTCATGTGTTACTGTCACCATATTCATCATCATCATCATCATTTATCATCAAACCGTCACCATGATCTCACCCACATCATTATCATTATCAACATCATCATCACAGTTTGCCATCAGTCTTTAGGTACACTATCATCATCATCACTATCATCTTCCCTAATATCATCATCCTTATGGCCATTGTTATCACCATCACTATCACCACCATCATCATGACAACCACCATCACCAACTACTCCTCATTATCACCACCATTTCCATCACCATTACTCTCATTATCCGTACCATAATCATCACCACATTCATAACCACCACCACCACTACCACAATCACCACTACCACAATCACCACCACCACCACCACTACCACAATCACCACCACCACCACCACCACAGCACCCTCACTTCAACAGCTCCTGATAACAATAGTGATTTATATATATTACCCTCACGATTCTCCAGTATATAACAATAATTTTTCCCTATTTTAACTTTACACAATTGTATTCCAGTTTATTTATTTTGTAATTTGTTAATAAAGAGTAATTAATGTATTATGTTCAATAGTCTGTTTACTTTACTCTTTATGTATATTCAAGTTGTTTTTATTTCTCTACTACTTGTTTATATGTTTTACTATGACTATTACTATCACCGAGCTACTACACCGATCACAGCTACCACTCTCTAAACTACTGTCTGTAAGAACTACGACTACCATCACTACCAGCACTACCTGAACTACCACCACGACCACAAATACTAATATCATCACTACTACCACAACTACCACCTCTACTACCACTATCACAACTCTTATCACTACCACAACTACCACCTCTACTACCACTATCACAACTCTTATCACTACCACAACTACCACCTCTACTACCACGATCACAACTAACACCTCCACTATCACTATCACATTCTTATCACTACCACAACTACCACTGCTACCACAACTACCACTACTGCCGCTATCACAAATCTTATCACTACCACTGCTACCACAACTACCACTACTGCCACAAGCCAAATCTCACGTCGACACCAACTGAGTTTAGGCAGCTGCAAAAGGGGGGGGGATTGAGAAAGAGAGAGAGAGAGAGAGAGAGAGAGAGAGAGGTATATGAACACCTGTTTTTCACACACACACACACACACACACACACACACACACACGTCATCACACACAAACACACACACGTCATCACACACAAACACACACACGTCACCACACACAAAAACACACGTCATCACTCACAAGCACACATACAAACATTCTCAAGCACACACATACACAGACACGTACACAAATACCAAAAATAAACGCGTTATCACACACACACACACACACACACACACACACACGTCATTCTCTCTCTCTCTCTCTCTCTCTCTCTCTCTCTCTCTCTCTCTCTCTCTCTCTCTCTCTCAGGTATACGCGGGGATGATAATGGGAATAATAAGCGTGTTTACCGTTGCCATGACAACCACTGCAATTATGTACACACGGCAGTTAGGAGAACGACCCCTCACCCCACACACATAAAAACGTACACACACACACACTTAAAACATACTCATATTTACACATACACACGCGTACACAGAAAACCCATTCATTAAAATTATACACATACATACATAAAACATACATACATACTTAAAACAGTCATATTTACACACACACACGTACACACAAAACCCACTCATGAAAATTATACACAAACATACATACACACACACACATACATACATGCATAAAACACGCTCATATTTACACATACACACAAAACCCACTCATGAAAATTATACACAAACATACATACATACATACACACATACATACATACAGAGACAGACAGACAAACAGATATATGGCTATTTTTATCCACAATTTCGGATCATACAAGAACATACACATACTGACCCAAATCAAAACAATCACCTAAACATACGAACGCACAAACATACGGTGCTTGTATTTCCAGGCATAAATATAACTTCTTTTTACAAATATCCTGGTTTATTAATACAAAAAAATCATACACACATACATAGATAAATACAGATAGAAAGATAGATAGACAGATAGATAGATAGATAGTGGATAAAAACACACACAGTAGCCTACAACAACAAAAAACTCAAAATTTCGCCTTTTCCGTTTTCTTTGTGGACATCGACATCTTTTTTTATTTCAAAGAACTTACACACACACACACACACACACACACACACACACACACACACACACACACACACTGGCAGCAATTTGTCACTCACAGACTTTCCATTTTCGTCACAGGTAACCAACAAGAACAATAACAACAATAATAACAACAGGAGATGGAGGACGAGGAGGAGGAGGAGCAGGAAGAGAGAGTTGGAGGGAAAGTGTGAGGTAAGTGAGATGAGATGAATGACACACACACACACACACACACACACACACACACACACACACACGGAGAGAGAGAGAGAGAGAGAGAGAGAGAGAGAGAGAGGTCGTGACGCCAATGCTCTCACAATCACAATAACGAGAGAGAGAGAGAGAGAGAGAGAGAGAGAGAGAGAGTCCATATCATGAAAACTGGATGGGTGCATGAATAGATGTATACTGAAGGTAGGCAAGTAGGTAGGACGGTAAGTAGGTAGGTAGAAGACAGTAGATGGGCAGAATGACAAAGATACCGTATGTAAGTGGGACAGGATGATTGATAGGTAGGTAGGTAGGTAGGCGGGCACTGTGTAGGGTAGGGTAAGGAAACAATGTGGGTAAGTATGTAAGTGAGGAATGTAGGTAGGGGTGAATGAATAGGGAGGTGAGAGGGTAACAATCACAAGGTAGGGAGGTGGGTAAGGAGGAGAGGAGGGGAGGGGGAGGAAGGAGGGGAGGGGGCTTGATTGGTTGACAGGTGAGACAAAGGTAAGGTAGGGAGGGCATTTAACCTACTTGCCTACCTATGTGCCTACCTACCTACATACCTACATGCCCACCTATCTACCTACCAACCTACCTACTCATACTTACTAATAACCCTCCTTCCTACCTACCTACGCATCATACTAACCAAACTTATCACGCTCCTACCTACCTACCTCCATCCATACCTACCCACTTACCTACATACCTACCTACAAACACGGGTACTATTAACTGCTCGTCTTTGCCTACTTCCCCATCCATCTACCTACCGGCCTACCTACCTAATGACCTACCCTCTACCTACTTACCTACCTACATGATTAGTAATTGTCATGCCTTCCCAGCGACTTTCACAACCATCATTTCGTTTACTTGTCTACTTACATACCTACTTACCCACCTACCTACATGCATACTTACCGTTATACATATCAAGCTATATTTTAATGTTCATTTCTCAACCACTTTGTTTATCTATCGATCTATCTATGTCTCTATTTGCCAGTCAACATACCTACCTACCTACCTACCTACCAACCAACCCACCAACCTACCAACCAACCTACCTACCTACCTACCAACATACCTACCTACCAATCAGTCTACCCGTCACTTACCTATGTGTCTATGAACTCACTTACTTACCCAGCCCACGACCTACCTACACCCTACTTACGGTGGTACCTACGGCCTGCCATCCTGCGCTGCCCTGATCGTGTCCTTGAAAGCAGGGTTAAAGTCCATTGTGCAGGGGGGGCAGGGGGCGAGGAGGGGGGCAGGGGGGTGAGGAGGGGGGTGAGGAGGTGGGGAGGGGTTGAGAAAGAAAAGTGATGAGAGGGTGAGAGTGAGGATGGGGGAGAGGAAAGAAGGAGGTAAGGGGGGGGAGAGGGGGAGTGAGTGAAGAAAGACGTGAGGGAGAGAGGGGAGGAGAGAGGCGGAGAGAGAGAATGAAAGAGGGAGCAGGAGGAAGAAAGAAAGAAGAATTGAGAAGGAGGATGTGTGTGTGTGTGTGTGTGTGTGTGTGTGTGTGTGTGTGTGTGTGTGTGTGTGTGTGTGTGTGTGTGTGTGTGTGTGTGTGTGTGTGTGTGTGTGTGAGAGAGAGAATGGGAGGAGGAGGAGGAGGAGAGAAATAAGCGGAATACTAAAGAGGTAAAGGGGAGTGGGAGGGGGGAAGGAAGAAGGAAAGGGAGAAGGAAGTGAAGGAAGAAAAGAAGGAGAGGGAGGCGAAAGTGGGAAGAAATGGAAAGGGAAGGAGAGATGGAAGGAAAAGGGGAGGAGAAAAAATGGAGAGAAAGATGTAGAGAACACAAAAAAAGGGAGGGAAATGTAAGAGGCAAAAGAGTGGGAAGAGAGGAAGGGGGGAAAGAGGAGAGGAGTGGAGAGACTGAAATGTGAGGGGGTGGAGTGTAGGAGAGGCCTGAAGGTAAGGTTGAGAGGAAAGAAAAGGAAATAACAAGAAGAGGTGAGGAGGGAAAAAGGAAGCGACGGAGGGGGGGGGAGGAGGAACGGAAGGAAGGAAAGAGTAGCAGGACTGAGGAAGGGGGTAAGTCAGGGCTCTTGCTAACTGCTGATAGTTGCCAGCCATTTGCCTCCTAAGGTTTCAGATTTACGAGCCAAATAAATTTTTAGTAGCCAAACTGACTACGATCCGAAATATTTTACGAGCAGTAAATATATGTATTTATGTACACAATGTGATGATTAGAATCATATATATGTATTTATGTACACAATGTGATGATTAGAATCATATATATGTATTTATGTACACAATGTGATGATTAGAATCATATATATGTATTTATGTACACAATGTGATGATTAGAATCATATATATGTATTTATGTACACAATGTGATGATTAGAATCATATATATGTATTTATGTACACAATGTGATGATTAGAATCATATATATGTATTTATGTACACAATGTGATGATTAGAATCATATATATGTATTTATGTACACAATGTGATGATTAGAATCATATAATGAGGTTTTAAACATTGACA
>NC_137022.1:25039414-25046914 GCF_032717465.1 Coenobita brevimanus | reverse complement strand
CCCCCCCACCTTTTCTCTCCCTCCCTCTAACAGGTTTCCCTCCCCTCCTCTCCCCTTCCCCTCCACAACCAGTATTTTTCCCTCCCCTCCCCTCCCTCCCCCCCCTCTGCGTACGTTAACTTGCAGAAAAATAAAAAAAAGTACATAATGCTTGAAAATAACCTCTCTCTCTCTCTCTCTCTCTCTCTCTCTCTCTCACTTGTATATTTTCTCGGGTGAAGGGGGTACGAGGGTGACCAGCGTCCACTCACTCGTTGTGGTGCTAAATCGTTCCCTACAATCCGGGAAACCATTTACTACGCTGGGTGGTAACCATATCAACGAAATGACGCCTGGTGGTCTAGTGGGTCAAGACGCTCCAACCAGATGGGGCCCGAAATTATTTACACCGAAGGAATGGATGGGATACACTGTTTACATAATGCTACTCAGGGGCAGGCGAGGCAGACCACCCTCCCCTTAAAATCTCGGGATTGATTAACCTAGCCCCGGGTCCCTACGCTCCTGATGGTATAGAAAAAGAGACTGGAAGATGAACTGATTTTTCTCATATTCCATCCTCTCTCTCTCTCTCTCTCTCTCTCTCTCTCTCTCTCTCTCTCTCTCTCCCGGGTCCGTGTGGTCTGTTCATCTCTCTCTCTCTCTCTCTCTCTCTCTCTCTCTCTCTCTCTCTCTCGCAAGGTCCGTATGGTCTGTGTATCTATGTAACTCTGCCCCCCCCTCTCTCTAATTAACTGCCCTACAGCTCTAATAACCTCAATTAACACAAAAACGCCAGGTACAAAAAATAATCGATTAATTTCCCACTGAGAGAGAGAGAGAGAGAGAGAGAGAGAGAGAGAGACGAAAATGGGTAAAAGAGAAAAGGGAAGGAAGGAAGGAAAGCAGGAAGGGGAAGAGAGAGAAGGGAGGAAGGGGAGGAGGGATAGGAGGAAGGAGAGGAGGAAGGGAAGGAGAGAAGGGAGGAAGGGAAGGGAGGGAAGTACGTACGTAAAAACGGTAAGGGGAGGAAAACAGAATGAGGAAGAGAGGGGAGGAAGAAGTGATGGGAGGGAGAGGTGAGAGGAGAGGAAAGGTGGAGTAGGTAAGAATAGGGAGGGAGAAACGGGGAGGGAGGGAGAGAAAAGGAGAGAGGAGAGGAAGGGGAAGTAAGCACGGCAGGTAGAGGAGGGAAGGAGGGGAGGGAACGAGGGGAGGAAAGGAAGGGAGGGAGGGAGGATGGGTGTGAGGGAATGAAGGTAAGTCAGGGTGAAGGTAGAGGGAGGGAGGGAGGGGGGGAAATAGGTAGGGAGGGGGGAAGGGAGGGGAGGAGGGGGTGACCACGTGGCAGCCAGGAGCAACCAAACCGGAAATAGGGTGGTAGTGGTGGTCGCCCCTAACCAACATTACTACCACAACTACCAACATTATTACTACCACTGCTACTACAACTACCAACATTATTACTACCACAGCTACTACAACTACCAACATTATTACTACCACTGCTACTACAACTACCAACATTATTACTACCACTGCTACTACAACTACCAACATTATTACTACCACTGCTACTACAACTACCAACATTATTACTACCACTGCTACTACAACTACCAACATTATTACTACCACTGCTACTACAACTACCAACATTATTACTACCACTGCTACTACAACTACCAACATTATTACTACCACTGCTACTACAACTACCAACATTATTACTATCATCGCTATTGCAATAATCAACATTATCATCGTCACCACAACTACCAACATTACTAATACAATAGCTAATATTACTATCACAGCAACAAACGTTACTACAGTGACTAATATTACTACCACAACTACCAACATTCCTCACTACCACAACTACCAACATTCCTCTTACCACTACCACAATCCTATCTTACCTACCATGTATCTACTCTTGCCACAACTACCAAGATTAATACCACAACTACCAACATTACTACTACAACTACCAACATTCCTCTTAACGCTACCACAATCCTATCTTACCTACCACGTATCTACTCTTGCCACAACTACCAACATTACTACTACCACAACTACCAACACCACAACCATAACAACTATCTCAGCAACCATGTGTCCACTCTTACCACAACTACCAACATTATTACCACAACTACCCGCTATTCTACCACAATAATCTTAAGTACTGGTACCATACAACTACCACTGCCACCACAACTGCCATTACTACCACAACTACAATCATCATTATTCACTACCATATAACCACTACTACCACCATCACTACCAACAACTACCATCGTCACTACCACCACTACCTCACCCATAACCACCACAACTACCACTATTACCACAACTACCACTACCGATAACTGAGGTAAATGGTACTACAAGAGGTATTTAAGATGTTGGTAGTTGTGGTAGAGTGTGGTTGTGATGTTGGTAGTTGTGGTTGACTGCGTGTGGGTGGTAGTTGTGGTAGATATATTTTACGATTTTCAGATGTTGGTAGGTGAGGTAGACTGAATATACGATGTTGGTAGTTGTGGTAGACAGATTTTAAAATGTTGGTAGTTGTGGTAGACATTAAAATGTTGGTAGTTGTGGTAGGTAGATTTTTAAATGCTGGTAGTTGTCGTAGATGGATTTTAAAATGTTGGTAGTTGTGGCAGACAGATATTAAAATGCTGGTAGTTGTGGTAGACAGATTTTTAAATGTTGGTAGTTGTGGTAGATGGATTTTAAATGTTGGTAGTTGTGGTAGATGGATTTTAAATGTTGGTAGTTGTGGTAGACAGATTTTAAAATATTGGTTGTTGTGGTAGATGGATTTTAAAATGTTGGTAGTTGTGGCAAATAGATTTTAAAATGCTGGTAGTTGTGGCAGATGGATTTTAAATGTTGGTAGTTGTGGTAGATGAGAACGGGGAATGTTGGTTGGAATAGATGGCAGTACCGGTGAGAAATGGCTTAGAGAGAGAGAGAGAGAGAGAGAGAGAGAATGATTTATTTCTGGTAGGAAAATGTACCCTAAGAGCTGTGGTGTTTTTGGTACGGAACTTGGGTGGATGATTAGTAGCAATAATGGAGTTCCTTGATGTGGTAGGAGAGTGGTAGGATTGGTGGTAGGTATGATTAATGCTATGACGTAAGTGTTGGCACGAGGGAGCAGGGATAACTGGTAGCAACGTTGGTAGGAATGAGCAGGGATAGTGGTAGCAATGTTGGTAGGAATGACCAAGGACAGTGGTGGCAATGTTGGTAGGAAGTAGGGGGGATAGTGGTGGCAACGTTGGTAGGACTGAGTAGGAACAGTGTTGGCAATGTTGGTAGGAAGTAGCAGAGATAATGGTACCAATACTGGTAAGAAGTAACAGGTATAGTGGTAGCAATGTTGGAAGGAATAAACAGGGATTTTGGAAGCAATGTTGGTAGGAATGAGTATTGGCAAGAAATACAATGTTGGTAGGAAAGACCAGAGATATACAGTGATAGTAATGTTGGTAGGAATGAGCAGGGGTAGTGGTAGCAATGTTGGTAGGAAGAAGCGGGGACACGGCAGGGGTAGTGGCAGCAATGTTGGTAGGAAATAGCAGAGATAGTGATAGCAACGTTGGTAGGAAGGAGCAGGGATAGTGGTAGCAATGTTGGTGGGAAGAGGCAAGGATAGTGGTAGCAATGCTGGTAGGAAGGAGTTGGGGTAGTGGTATGTGTGAGGGGCTATGGTAACGGCAGGTGGTAGCAATGTTGGTAGGTAAATCACTGTAGAATATTGGTTGGTAGAAGACAATGTGGTAGGGAGTGGTAGGAAAATGACTCGTAAATGCTAGCAATAGTCGAAGTGGTAACTGTGGTAGCAATATTGGCAGTGGTTGTGGTTGGAATTCTGGTAGGTACAAGATGATATAGTAGGAAGGAATGGTAGCAATGATAGTGGTAGGAATATGGGAATGTAGATGGTACCAAGAAAAGTGGTAGGTATAAGGTATGCAGAGTGGAATGTTGGTAAGAGTTTTAGGAATGTTGGTAGGAGTCGTAGGAATGTTGGTAGGAACTGTAGGAATGTTGGTAGGGGTTCTAAGAATGTTGGTAGGAGTTGTAGGAATGTTGGTAGGAATTGTAGGAATGTTGCGAGTTGTAGGAATGTTGATGGGAGTTGTAGGAATGTTGGTAGGAGTTCTAAGAATGTTGGTAGGAGTTGTAAGAATGTTGGTAGCTGTAGGAATGTTGGTAGCTGTAGGAAAGCTGGTAGCTGTGGGAATGCTGGTAGCTGTAGGAATGCTGTAGCAGTAGGAATGTTGGTAGCTGTAGGAATGTTGGTAGTTATTGCAATGTTGGTAGGAACTGCAAGATGGCAAGAGCTGTAGGAATATTGGTAGGAGTTGGAAGAATGTTGGCAGTTGAATGTTGGTAGGAGTTGTAGGAATGTTGGTAGTTGTGGTAGTGTTGGTAGGACAGTGGGGCGGTAACCAAGGCAGCCGTGTTTTGGTAGCAACAGCCGTATCGATCCTACACACACACTACTAGAGCTCCTGACCCAGTGAGAGAGAGACAGAGAGAGAGAGAGAGAATGGATGGAAGCAAACAGGGAAGTTAGATAAGGAAAGAAGGACGAAGGAAGAAGGGAAGGAGGACTTAAGGAAGGAAGAAGGAGGGAAGGAGGGGGGAAGGAGGGGTGAAGGAAGGAAGGAGGGAGGGATGGAAGGAAAGAGTAGAAGACGTAGAGATGAAAAACAAAAGGAGAATGAATGAAAGAAAAACTGAATGCATGAAGGACGGAAGCAGATATGACAGAAAACAAAAGAGTGAGGAAAGGAAGGAAGGAGGGAAGGAAGGAAGGAAGGAAAGAAGGAGGGAGGGAAGGAGAGAGGTGTAAAGGATGAAAGAAGCAAGAGAGTGAGGGAAAGAATGAATGAAGGATGGAAAAAGACAGAGAAGGAAGGAGGGAGGGACAGAATGGAGTGAAGGAAGGAAGGAAGGAAGGAGAAACCATGGCGACTGTACCATTGATCCGACCAATATCTAAAGTGACTCACATTCTCTCTTTCTCTCTCTCTCTCTCTCTCTCATACCCACTGACTAACATCTCTTTCTCAATTACAGCCTCTCATAAATCCCCCTCTCTCTTTCTCTCTCTCTCTCTAGTGCTCTCATATAACCCATTGACTAATATCCCTTTCTCACTTACAACCTCCCCCTCTCTCTCTCTCTCTCTCTCTCTCTCTCTCTCTCTCTCTCTCACACACACACACACACACACACATCGATATATGCATCCTACCTCTCATTCCTCCTCTTCCCTCCCCCCTCAATCCTCCGACCACACCCAGTACTGCCTCTGAGAGAGAGAGAGAGAGAGAGAGAGAGAGAGAGAGAGAGAAAGCTGGCAGGTCAACAGGACAAATTACACATCAATAAATAAACAAAGAGAGAAACAGACGAAAATAACGCAAACTAATGAAAAAATAATAAAATGAATGAAAGTAAGGGAGATTCTAAGGGTACCGCTATCCACCAGTGACCTTAAGGTGTTCCTGGCCTGATCCTTAACTCTAACTAGGTCATAGCCTGTGTGTGTGTGTGTGTGTGTGTGTGTGTGTGTGTGTGTGTGTGTGTGTGTGTGTGTGTGTGTGTGTGTGTGTGTGTGTGTGTGTGAGAGAGAGAGAGAGAGAGAGAGAGAGAGAGAGAGAGAGTATAGCTGTTCAAATTATTCTATATATACACTAGAGTACAGAACTAGTTGCTTATCATTTTCATTATTTAAGGCCTGATCGAAGCAAAATACGGTTCAACAATTACTTTATATATTGCCAAAGCTATTTTCATACACTATTTTCTATTTTAAACGACATTTTCCTTGTTATTACGAAAAGCATGTGTATACACGGGGGGGGGGAAGGCCAAGGATGAGATGGAAGGATGGAGAGGTATATGAGAGAGAGGGAGGCGTGAGCTAGCAGCAGGGCAGTGAAATGGCGAGAGGACAGGGAGACATGGAGGCGATTTGTTTGTGGCCACCCCTTACGGGATTAAGGCGTCTGGCAATACTTCGATACATACGCAATTGTACTTATTCTGAGGTATTCGCAGCTCAATGAATCACCTCAGCAGAAATTCAAACACGTATTGTACATAACCTGCGTAGCTTTGGGCATGAGACGGTGTTAGGTTGTGTGTTCCTAATCTAACCTAACACAAAAACATCAACACAGCAAAACTTGACCCCTGACCTAACTTAACCTGACCTAACACAAACATCACCACCCCCAAACTTAACCCCTGACCTAACTTAACCTGACCAAACACAAACATCACCACCGCTAAACTCGACCCCTAACCTAACCTAACCTAACACAAACATCAACACCGCTAAACTTGACCTCTGACCTGATCTACGGCTGTCGATCAAATCCCGGGAAAGATAATAACTCGGTGTTTGTGCAAGTGCCCGTGTTTGAACAAGTGGCTGGCGGGGCGTGCGTGTGCGTTTGTTTGTGGGGGGATTGCGTGTGTGTGTGTGTGTGTGTGTGTGTGTGTGTGTGTGTGTGTGTGTGTGTGTGTGTGTGTGTGTGTGTGTGTGTGTGTTACTCTCCACCCAGCTGAGTAAACAGGTATTCAAGTCGCTACCGCAATGTGATATAAGGTTGATGCATGGCGTAAAGTTGGGTCAGGTTACCGTGCTACTCTCTCTCTCTCTCTCTCTCTCTCACACACACACACACACACACACACACACACACACACAGTAACCATAATCCATTAGTCTCTTTACTGTCTGTCTGTCTCTCTCTGTCTCTCTCTCTCTCTCTCTCTCTCTCTCTCTGGGGGGGTAACAAAGACACTGCCAATCACAAAAGCAGGTATCCGGAAATGGAGGGGCGGAGGAAAAAGTGAGAGAGAGAGAGAGAGAGAGAGAGAGAGAATAACTGGGAATACTGGGAAAGGAAAATAAGCCGACGGAAGGAAGGAAGGAAGGATGGGAGAAAAGGGTAGGGCGGGGAAGGCAGGAACTGGAGGGTGTGAAACGTGATAGGTAGGTAGGTATATGTGAAGGGTAAGTTGGTAGGTAGGTAGGTGGGAAAGAAGATAGGCAAATATGTACTAGGTATGTAAGAAATTACGTAAGTATCAGGAAGTAGGTAGATAGGTATGCAGGGAACTGTACCGACAAAGAATAATACGCATAGGGTAACAGGTAGGTAGGTAGGTAAGCAGGTCACTCGGTAGGTAAGTACGTAGGCAGATAGGTAATAAGTAGGTAGGCAGGCAGGTAACTTGGTTGGTAGGTAGGTAGGTAGGTAGGTAGGTAGGTTGGTAGGTAGGCAGGTAGGTAGGTGGGTAGGCAGGAAGGCAGGTATGTTATTGGCATGAAAGGTTTTGTCAATGATACCTGATGAAAAGGTATTATTTAAAAACACCTGCTTCCCCCCTTCTCTCTCTCTCTCTCTCCAGGTATATGAGAGAGAAAGAGAGAGAAAGAGAGAGAGAGAGAGAGAGAGAGAGAGAGAGAGA